>NC_086194.1:86941769-87024269 GCF_035770615.1 Melospiza melodia melodia
AATATTCTGACAATTGTTGTTTCCCCAAGAACAAAGAGCTGGTTTTTCTAGGGTGACTGGTTTATGATGACTGCAAGAAAAAAAAAAAAAAAAAAAAAGGATGTTTTTTTTGGCACTGGAACAGAAGCATGCTTATCTGAATTGAGCCCTGGGGCTTGCCATATATTTGGAATAAAACTTAAGTCTTACTTAAGAAACCAACAAATATGGAAGCATGAACCATAGTGTACTAGGACTGAAAATCACCTCTCTCTGGACAGAATACAGGAAAGGACTTCAGGAAAAGATAATTTTGTTCTGAGTCACCTGGTCTTTTGTAGCTAGTCTCTGAAGTTTATTATGGGGCACAGGGAGGGAGAAGTGTTGCAGGTGTGGCATAGTGTGCGGTGTACATGGGAAACTGTGGTTTTGTAGGGGATTCTTCTAACACGTACATCTCAGGTGACCCGGGTGGTATCTTCCAGCCCTTGGTTGCTGCTTACCGTCCTGCCCAGTAATCTCTGCCTCTAGACCCAAATTTCTCAGTGCCCTGCTGCAGAAAAGGTGCACAGCTCTCTTGGTACTTCCCTTTTCCTTGAGGAGGCAGGAAGTCTTTGCCTCCAGACTTGTTGGTCTGGCAGCTTTCACCAGCACAAAAGCTATGGCAAGAAGTGTCCCAAATGTAAAGTTTTATGTAAGAATTTGACTTTGAAAAACCCTTAACACTTAACCCAGACCTCTAGAGTTCTGCTTTGTTAGTTTTTCTTTGGAATAAATAGTAGTAATAACCCCTCAATTATATGTATAGTGGCTTGATGACAGAAAAGTCATCTCACCACTTTTGCTCCCATTTCCTCCATCCTAGCCATGAATGTGGAAGCTCTATGTGTCTTTGAGAACAGGTGGATGTTGTTGAACTGTTTTCCTTAGTGCAGAATACATTAATCTGTTGACACTTATCAAAAAAATTATACCGTAACTCAGCTTCTAATTGACCTTTCATATTCCAACATCCATCACATAACATGAGACTGTTTAGCTGGGCTTTTCAAGGACAGTGTGGAGAAAAAACACCTTGTAGAGGGGAATTGGGCTGGGGTGTATGTGACCTCTAAAAACCTGTATCTTGATGGCACTTGTGGATGATGTTGGTGATCAAACTATGCTGTGATCCCAGCTACCAAAAGTTTCCTTTTGTCTCTGAAATCTATCCTGGCCAATTTAATCTGTCAGTTGAAGTTTCCCCATTTGTGTCCTTTAGGTATTGCACAGAGCTCAGTGTCTTGCATGTGAACAGTAGTGGGTTTTATTGAAGTACGTGCAGGTACGAACTGGCAGCTAATGTCTCTTGTATAATATTGCTCCTGAAAGAACAACTCCACAAAGAATACTGTCTAGAATTACAGGGCAAGAGCAAGTCAACAGTTAATTGGCTGTTCTGTAATTACTTCTAGATGCATAATGTGCAATACTTATAGGACTTGTAGAAGTGGCATACAAATTTCACAGTGGTCTCTTGGTACTTTATCATGTGTGGAGGATTTTGGTAGTCTCTGTAGATCTTGGGATTAATGGTACAGTTATAATTTATTCCTGCTCTGCTGTTTTAAACAGTGTGGGTTTTTTTTTTTTTTTATTTTCCTCTTAAAAAAATAAATGAAGTCTGTCTTTAATTGTCTCAAAGGCTAGACTGAAAAATAGGACAGATGCTGTTCAAAGGCTCTGTCATTCTTTTCTAGGATGGAAATAATTCCACTTGCTTTTTGTTTCCTTGGAGTGGCTCACACTTCTGCCGGTGTGTGGCAACCGCATGTCATGTGCTGTGGTACCACAGCCCAGTGGGTTGCAGACCTTACAAAGGTCCAGATGAATATGGACAGTGAGACAGATGTAGTTTTTGAATATCTGGAACCTGATTTTCCCCATCTTAACCTCAGGGTTCATAAGATGTAATTTCACTGAGCACATGGAATGACTATTTTAGTCATATTGGGCAAAGATCTGAAACGGCCAAAAGCTTTGTGTGTGGGAATATGAATGAGATCTTTAGAAACAAGGCCAGGCAACAGTAAATTCTTGACCTGGCTATGTCTCATGGTTTCAACAGTCCCCAGAGCTGTGGCTCTTTGGAAGTTATCCAAACCTCTGAAGTCAACCATAATCTTTCCCACTGCAGCCGTGAAGAGGCTCTGCAATTTGGTGGCACAGCAAGCACATTTCAGGGCTGCTGAAATCACACTTGAGAAGCCAGCTTGGAGGGACTTGTGTGCACGTGAGGTTTGTATGTGCTTGGTTCACTCATCTCAAGTGACATGGATACAAAAGTCAAAGTGAAGCTTTATAACATGGACTTTGGAATCCCCAAAATGTCATTTGTATTTTACCTTATTAAATATGGAAATCGTGTCAAAGGTAAATGTCAAGGGGCTATAAAATTACCCTTCTTATCTCCTGTACGTTTATCAGTTGATAAATGGAAAGAAGCTGCTGCCAAAATAACTGTGAATGAATAATTTATAAATGACTGATGCATCGTGTATGTTGTTTCAGGCAGAAAACAGTAGGACATCAATAATCGAAAGAAGTTGGATTAATTTAGCAGTATTTTGCTGTTAATTTTTTTATCTAAATGCTGCAGTCTGGATCTTTGTTATGAGGTCCTTCTCTTTGTCACTAAGGACTGATCTACAGATCACTGAAATCAATAGAGTCAGCTGTTTACTTCAGCAGGCTGTGAATCAAATCTATAATATGCATATATAGCTTTTTTCCCTGCTTTTATAGTGCTCTGGATTTGAATTTCTTTAATGCTACGTGTCTTAGTGTGGAATTTGGTTCACATATTTCTTCCCTACCCGCTTTCCTCTGGACTGAATTTCTCAGACAAGAAATTTGGAGAACTTGGTGGAACAAGGGTGGGGGAAAGGTGACTGCAAAAAAGAGAATTGCATATCTTCTCCTATCTTTCATTTTTTGTTTTTATTCATACAGGGAGAACTGATTTCTCGAAACTGAGATTTCTATGTATGGTAGACTTTTTTCCAGCATGTATTTTTCTCATGCCTTCCCCTAAACAGAGAGCATTTCAGAGATTTTTGGCACTGACCATTGTGAATAAGGTTAAGCACTGAAGAGGTGAACTAGATTCTTTCTGTTCTTTTTCATGTGATTTAAATACAGCCCATTTTGCCCATCACATGACAGAGCTGCCAGAGATTGCCTCAAGCTAGTTTATGGCTTTAACTAAAGGTCATCTTAGGGGGGAAAAAAATCCCATGGAGCAGGGGGAGGAGAAGAATGTATTTAAAAAAATACATTAAAATGGATTTTAAGTGTTTGTTCTGAAGAATACAAATGAAAAGAGAAGCTGCCATTATATTTCAATGAGTCAGGAGAAAAAAAAATAAAACCACCACCACCAATAAAAATAAAAACTCCCTTCCTCTGTGTAGCACAGCGCCTCACGATAGAAGGGTGCACGAAGCAACTGCCTGGATTTTGTTCTACAGCTTTCTCTACCTGACCTAGATATCTGGCTAGCAGTTCACCACTGCAGAAAATGCCCTAGTGCAAAACTCCTACTCCACTGGCTGCTAATAAGAGCAATTCTCACATCCGCAGCTCTGCATCCATCCTCACCATGTAATTGGTCTGGCTCTCCCAGCTAGCTGCCTCTCCTCCTGTAGGCCCACACTGGGAAGAGAAATCCCAGACCTCCTGAAGGCTAAGGGGCTCCAAAACTGTGCTATGTTATCAACAGCTACATGGTTAGCTAACTGCTGTGACTAAATGGAGATTGGGAAGCACTGCAGGCAAGGGATGAAAAGTGATGCCCTCCCATAGCACAATGCTGATATGCAGAATTGGCCAAAACAACAAAACTTCACAGACAGTGCAGCAGAAGGCATTGGCTCTCTTGTTTGGGCATTTTATTACCTGGAGCTAAATGTGCAGAGAAGGGAGATAATGAAGTACTTGACTAATTCAGTGTGATCCAGCTGGCTAAGCCAGAGGGGCTGTAGAGCAGGAAAAGCTAGAGAACTCACTGCTAGCCATTTTCCCTTGATACCTGTGAAGCCAAAACAAAGAAGTGCAGAGATCAAAAAGCAGAGCAATATCAATATCGGGAAAGGGGAGGGGGACAACAAAAGGGGAGGAGAAATCTCTAAGATTGGCCCCTCATCCTTTCTCCCTTCTGTGCTTTATTTAGTAGTGGGGGGGAGGGGAAGGTTATTTTCATTTGCCTCATGCTAACTTCTAATCTATTTCAGAAATTCACCAATCACCCAAACGTTTAGTGCCCCGTGTGTCACAATACTCAATGCCAGCCTAATTTTTTAAATTTTATCTACCGTTTGTGCTTGGGGGAAAAAAAAAGACAGGTTTTGTAATGCAGGCACGTGCAATGGTAGTGTGTTCAAAACCCCATATTCCTCCCCTTTTCCACAGCTTAAAAGGCTAGATAAACTACACGATTCTTATCCAGAGGGAAATTAGAAAATGTAAAGTGTGCAAATCCCTCTCCCTGGCTCCTAGGCATTGGTTGGTTTTTGCTGCTGCATGTGGGATTTTTTTTTTCTTCCGACAACCCAGCTATTTAAGTACACAAGACGCATTGCTTGCTCTGTCTCTTCCCCTTCTCTGACTTCTCCCCACTATCTGACTATGGAGTACAATGCCATTCCAGCTGTTTCCCAAATGAGCGTGTAGCACTTGTAAAAAAGCTGGTAGTCAGTGAAAGGCAGTTACCATATTTTATTAAAGATAGAAAGTCAAACTTCATACCTGGTGTAACGTAGGTGCAATGCCATGAAAGGAAATGGAGAAATATCCACCTCTAGCAGGGCTGAGTTGAGTTTGTGGTGCTCTCATCATGGCTGCCAGGGACTGAATCACTGCTGACCAGTCTACCTGCTGTTCATGCATTCTTTTTTTAAATTCTTTTTAAAATCTGAATACAGGCAGACACTATGCATCATTCAGAGATGAGCATCACAAACATTCTTTGCAGGGAAGGCAACCACAGCAGACTGCCGATGCTCTTCCAGTGCCAATTACAGCGATGGTTTAATCGTAAAAGCAGATTCACTAAAATAGGATCAGAGCCAAGGCGTTTGTGATTTGGAAGCTTGTGCTAACTTTTGATAGTTATCATCAGGGGCAGCTGATGTGACATCACCCTGCAACTCTGACTCATATTTTTAATGGACCACATGCCTTTGCATGATAATTTTGCTGCTAGAGTTAGCTTGGCATTGGCTCAAGAGACAGAAACACCAGCAACAAAATCGGAAGATGTGTTGAGAGTTTGCAGTTGTCATGGAAATCTGGGGTAGTTGCTGGTGCTTGCCTCCCTTCTAAAATGGAAGTCAACGTTTGCTCCCTTCAGCCTGGAAGCTAACAAACGGGACGAGAAGTGGCTGCTCTCTGACAATGTGGATATGAAGATACAGGAAGCTCCTTTTAGGGTCACGTATAATTTTTTCAGAAATATTTTTTGCTAAGAAAATACTTTCAGCATTGGAAAAATCCACCTTTCTTGCCCAGTTTTTTTTTCTTCTCCATATGGTGGTGTTGTGACCATAATATGTCTGGAGAACACCTTGCAAAGGGTAGTCTTGGGTGTTAGCAGTGAAGGGGCAAATGTGAAGGGCTGGCTTGTGCTAAGCCTCTGCTGTTGTGGTACAGCTGGTATTTCACTGGTGTATTGGACCCCTTTTGAATGGGAGCAGCCTGTGCTCTCCATGAGAGAACATGGGGGTTACAAGAAGGTATGTGTTGTAACTCAGCAATTCCACGTGATGCAGATTAGCAGGTGCTCATAAATAACTCATGAGTTCAGAGTCATTACAACCTGACCTGGCCACCTCCAATATCAATACATCTATCAATAACAGTGATGAAAATTATTAAGACAAAGCCTCTTAAGGCACTACTAGATTTGGCAGTATGGGGAGAACAGGAATGTGCTTGTCCCTGGAGAAACAATAACCTAGAGCTATGCTGTGTTTAAGAGGAAAATAAAAGGAACAAAACTGTGTTCTCCTGCTGGGGACCCGAGTGTGATGCTGGCTGAAGTATACATATGTGTGCATCCCATCTCTGCCTATTGGGATGACTTTATACTAAGGTATGGTATAAGCTAGAAACCAGCTTTTATTAAGTTTTTTGTGTCTTTGTTTGTTTGTTTTCCTTTCCAAATGCAGTTTTGGCATAGGCTGTTACAATACAAATCACAAACTCAAGGCTGGTGAATGGTCTAGAGATTAAATCATATGAGGAGCAGCTGAGGGAGCAGGGTGCTTAAACTGGAGAAAAAGAGCCTGGAGGGACCTTATTGCTCTCTACAAATGCCTGAGAGGAGGTTGCAGCCAGGTGGGGATCAGGCTCTCCTCCAGGCAACCAGTGACAGGATGACAGGACACAGACCCAAGCCACAGCAAGGGAGGTTCAGGCTGGAGGTCAGGAAGAGCTTTTGCCCTGAAAGTGTGGATAAACTTTGGAATGGGCTGGTCATGGAGATAATGGGGTCACCATTCCTGGAAGTGTTAAAGAAATGACTGGATGTGACAATTAGTGCTGTGGTTTAGTTGGTGTGGTGGTGATCAGTCCAAGGTCACACTTGATTATCTTAGAGTTCTTTTCCAACCTTAATGATTCTGTGATTTTAATAAGGATTAAAAGTCAGAACACAGTGGGCTGGGATTGGTTGACATTCAAGGGGTGGAGTTAAAGAAGTGAGGAGCTGTGTTGCCAAACTCCCATCTGAACACAGGTTTCTTTCCTGTCCCTTGGGAGCATGGTGAGTCCCTGCATATACAGCTTTCTGGCAGTTCTGTTCCAGAGCTGTGGCTCCCAGCTCCCTCTAAACATGGTGCATCTGCTTCACTGTTGCAGGAGAATGCACTAGGCTTCTTCCAGAATGGAAATCTATTGAGGATGATGCCATGTTTATTATAAGGAAACAAGCCTGGCTCCTGTTAGTCTTGCTTGCTCTCCTAAGGGAGACTTTTTTTCCCCTGGGACAGTGTGAACCAGCACCACGTTTCTGCTTGGCACCCAGGGAGGCAGTGGGGACACCAGAAGGGAGCTGTGGCCACAGCGGCCGTGTGGGCCTGGGTCACCTGAGGACTTGCAGGGGTCAGGCAGACATCAGTAGGATAGAATCTGTGTGCCCTGCCTTGTGCCTCTAAATGTTACACTCATGTTTAAATAACTCACAGGTCAGTTGTTGTTCTATTTTGAGCGCATGGCAAACCAGGCGGAGGCAGCCTGTAAAACGAGTGACTAATTTCCAGAGTCTTTTTCTTTCCACTCCCTCTGCAGCCTCTCTCCCTGAAGGTGGTCATGGGACAGCCTTACCCCAGTGAGAGGAGATCAGCAAGCTGGGAAAACAGAAAATCATCCTTTGTCTGTGAGGTCTTGGTGGAAGCTGTATTTCTACATGGGTTGTGTTTTGGGGTTCTGGGATGCAGGGGGATATTTTCCCCAGTACTCACAAGCTGGAGGCAGGAAACCTGCATCTTTTGTCCATGGAAGCTTTCTAGCAAGGGAGGGTGGTGCAGTGGGTCCCAGTGTGCTGTCTCCCATGGCTCCCAGCGAGGAGAGGGACAGATTAGGGAGGGAAGGCAGTCAGCATGGCTGCATGCAGGATCTTTGCTCACTTTGCTGTTTGTGCCAAAAAAACCCCCAACCTGCAAAGTTTTTTTTTTTTTTTTGGTTTTTTTTTTTTTTTTTTGTTTTTTTGCAGGTGGTGGCAGAGTGCCTGAGGGGCAGTGGGACATCCCTGCTGTGGCAGAGGGCTCCACCTGTAGCTGCAGCTCGGCAGCAGAAGGGAAAAGGAGGGGGAGCAGAGGGAGAAAGCACTAGGGCAAATTCCTAGGAGCGTGTGCACTGGTTTAGACCTTTCCTCCCTTCACTGAGACCTCTGTCTTCCAGCCATGGCTGCCTGCTTGCACTAATTACTCCTCGCTCCCTAGATACATTCATTTCAAGCTACCTTTAGGGTTTAGAGTGCAGAAACAGGCTGACCAAGGTTGAAGGCAATTAGCAAACAGGTTATTCTAAATTAACAGCTTCTTTTAATCAGCTGTCCAGAACTGCTTTGTTTTTCTACAGCAAAATTAGCAAGGCAATGCACCTCAGTCAAAAGATGGATTGGGATTTCTTTTGTTATTGTACTGCCTTTTGCTTTTTTCCTTTTTTTCCTCTTTTAAACTTGTGCCAATTCAATACTAAGCACTTCCAGCTTGGATTTAAAAGGAGTGTTGAAATATACTGATTGCCTAAATGAATTGTAAATGGCATAGGATGTTGAGAAAGACCAGTCCTTTTACTTCCATTGGCTATCTTGCACTACATCAAGATGGGTTTGCTTTTGAATGGCATATTGAGATGCCAATGCTTTCTTCAGGCATTGATTTTTATTTTTTTTTTTCTATCCTGCCTTCCCTCTTCACGCAGATGCTTTTTGCATGGTTGCTTACTGACTTCACTGTTTCATGAGGCAGTGGATTTGCAGAGAGGAGCAGGCTCAGCCCATACCCTGAGCCCAGCCAGAAGCCATGAGGACAGTGCAAAGCAAAGCCCAGGCTTGTAGGCTTGGATTCCTGCAGGACCTTGGCCAAAAGTAAAGACTTTTTCTGCTTTCTGATCAGCAGAGAGTGTGATGTGATTGAGCTGTTCGCAGAAATCTGGGAAGCAGAAAGTGCTGTTAACTCTTTTAATACTGCCAGAAATCCTCACTTTTCTCAGGATTTTACTATTAGGACTATACTACCTCTGAGGATGTTATGAGGAGGAACTTGCACCAGTCATTTTGAGGCACTCATTCAGAACACACTGGCCTTGGTTGTCCACCTCAGCTCAATAATGAATCTTCCAATGTAGCTTCAAGACTTTCAACCCCCTATGTCAGATTGAATTTTGGCCTTCGGGTGATACAAGGTCATCCTGACTGATTGATCTCAGTGATCTCAGCCTTGAGAAATATTGCCCAAGTGTTAAGCCCAGGCCTACTCCTTAATTTTTCTTCCCCAAGTTTTATTAATGTTCCCTTTTGCAATGCTGAGTAAGTTTTGCATCTTCTTTGGTACATCTTCTTTCCAGTCTTTCACATTGTTGAGCTTCTCTTAGCTATTGTGTGAACCAGAAACAATTACCATGCTGCAGCTGGGCATTCACACAGGGCAACAGTTCTGAAAATAATTGCCCCATCAATATTAACAGACTTCCAAGTTAGACTTGGTAATTCTCAAAGTAAGTCTTGACTGCTTTTGGTGCAAAAGTGAGCAGGTTTGCCTAGCTTATCCTCAGCAATAACTTTTTGTCAACTTCTTGAATTGTTCTAATTTCTTTGTGAGAGAATGTCTGTGGGGATTTTTGTTGTTGTTGTGGTTTGGTTTTTTTTTATTTTTGCCAGCTTTTCATCTTCCTTGGTTAGTTCTGCTAGCCCTCCAAGCTATTCTGTGGCTGTTTTCTATGAAGTCTCTCCAAACTGCCATTAGTTTTTGTTTACACAAAACACAGAATTGAGCATGTTTTTTCCATAGTAGACTGCACCCGATCAATATAGATAAAAACCGTTACTTGCTGTCTCTGCATATGCAGCCCAAAATTGTGGTGACCTTTTTTGCTGTCAGACTGCATTGTGGACTCATGTCTAATTTACTATCTGTTACTGACCCTCAGTCTCCTACCCATTGCTGCTTTCTAGGTTTGTGTGATCTGGAGGTTTTTTTCTTTTTTATTAAGAAAAAACGTAGGTGTATTGTATTTTTTCCAAGTTGAACCTAATTTTGCAAATTTTTTGTTTTCATGTTCAGTCTCTCTACATCTCAGCCATTTCTGTGCCCTCACTTTTTTTCCATCTCTTGTGGATTTTGTAATCTCTGTAGATTTTATTCAGAGGAAATTTAGCCTTTTAACATGATTCCATTAGAAGAAATGAAAGCTTTCACTGCCCTGCATATGTCTTGTTGCAAATTTTTTGTTTGCAGCTGTTGCATATACGCATCGCTAGTGTGTTTAGTGAGTGCTGATGAAAGGAAGCTGAGTGACAGGTGGGTGACTTGTGGTGGCTGAGTGACAGGTTGGTGACTATGGGCTGGTGGCTGTGTGCTGGCTGGGTCCCTTTGAACAGGGGAGCAATCACGTGTAGCAATGCAAAAGAGGAGATGACGAGCAGGGCGTTGTGCTGGAGAACTGCCGTGGGACAGAAACTGCCAGGGGTCTGGCATGGAACTACAAAGAGATGGTGAAAGACAAGCTGGAACACACATGGAAGGACAGGGAAGTGTGGAGCAGCTCACAGGGGTAGAGGGGAATGTTTAGGTGGATGGAGAGGTCTTACCTGTCATGTGTTCTTAATTCAGTGTTTGCTGGCACAGCTCCTGCCTCAAGGTGAAGACAAAGTAAACACCCATCTTGTTAATGTGCTTTCACTGATTTAGTTGCCCTACCTGTCAAGTAGCTTTCCATAGCACAGCCTGTCTACTGTAAGGAAGACAAGGATACTCTGGGGGGTATGAGGTATCCCAGTTTTCCTTCCAGAAAAGTCACGAGGAAAAGAAAATTATTTTCACCATGTATTCACTCAGAAAAGGATGTATTGTTCTTTATGAGTAAAACAGGCATTGAATATATGTTTATTTGAACCCTGTGTGCAAATTCCGTTGGGAAGTTTCAGTAGGTTCCCTCTGAGTCAGTAACAGTGAGGGGAAAAGAGTCTCCAAATAACTGTGATCTGAAGTAATTTAATTTCTTGCAGCTCTAGTAATATGAAATGTGTATTTAAACATGGGTATCAAGATGAAAGAACCTGCAACTTGTAAGTTTTAATTTGGCAGTTTAATGAATGCTGAGTGATTTCTCTGGTTTCCTGGCGGTGCTCAGATTAAAAGTTGTTGACTGAGCTAGAAAAAAAATTGACCTCATACCATTGATCTTGTGGAAGCTATGGTCACTGTGTGCCAGCTCAGGATCTGGTCATAAGGGTGCAAATTACTCTAGCTTCATGCTTGACATGTCAGTTCTGCTCTTCATCTGCCTGCTATTGAGGTCAGTGGTACTAAACTGTAGGGTCTGTGGCCAGTGCAGTAGCTTCAGCAGTACCACTGTTTATAATGAATGTTTATGTGAAACATACTTGTGCTATCAATTAGCTTGGTTTGCTTCTCTGGCTTTTCTTCATGTTGTTACCACTGTGCAGATTTGATGAGCAGAGCTGTAAACAAAAAAACCCAAACAACCCCAAAAAACCTCAACCCAAAACAACAAAAAATGCATCATTGAAAACCGAATGAGTTTGGAAAAGGAAGGTATTGCCCAAGGTCTGGGATTTAGAGTTCCCCAGAAATTCCTAGTGATGTAAAAAAAGGGTTATGATCTTAAATAAGTAAAACTGATTTTGACAGGTTGATATCTGCTCAGCAGTGTTTACTGAGTTGTCTAAGTTGGCTATCCTACTTCACAAAATATGAAGGGCCCTGCACCAGTAGCATGTGGTGAGCATGCCATTTATATACTAAGGGTCTTATCATCAACAGCTGGAGAAACTATTCCTTCAGTTTTTCCTCCTATTCATCTCTATTACAGAAAATACGGGGCGAGCTTCATCCTGGGTGTCACTCTAAACCTTTTATGCACCCAGAGATGTCTGTCCCATCTTCTTGAGCTGGGATTCCAGAATAATTTGGTGGAGGTGTGACAGCTGCGTGTCAAGGTGTCTGATGAGAGACACAGTGTGCAATCAGGCAGAACCAGGATAGTGCTGTGAAACTCTGTGTCAGCTGCTGGGTTATTGCCTGATCCAGTGCCTAGCTAGCACCTTCCTGCTTTCCCCAGCTAGTTTTTGGATCACGTTTGCAGAGACTGGATAGTTCTGTGTGAGCTTTGAGGGGAAAAAAAAAAAAAAAGTGAAACTAGATGGATTTTTTTCTAAAAATAAATTTGAAATGTTTTCTTCCAGTTGCTAAGATGTATGTGTGTGACTGTAATTAGTGGTATCTCAGTTCTGTTAATAATGGGGACCCCAAGACCATAAATACAATTAATTAATGCTTCTACAAAGCAAGGTGCCTAATTTTGATCTCATCTACTCCTGATGTTGGGCTGCTTATGTTCCATGGAGTTGGTGATTTGCTCCAGAGTAAGCAGCTGAATTAATTCCAGCTGTCTGTGATGCACTGGGATGCACAATGGGATGCAATGTCTGAATGAGAGATTTTGGTTACTGAAACTATACTTTGTACATGACTTATGATGGACATTGTACCTCACATCCTGTGACTGGGAAGGGTCCGGGATCCATTTTCATGCAAAGTGTGTGACTTGTACCAAATCATTGCAGGTAGATTTATGGTACGGACGAGAGACTGAAAGGAAACACTATGTCAGAAATGAATTAGAAGTCAAGAAGGAAAAAGAAATGTAAAACACTTGGGCAGCCTGTGTCTTTTTAATATTTTAAGTAGAAAAATCATATTTCACTTGCTCAGGGCCTTGGTCTAGGGAAGGTACTTAAACCAATTCTTAAATTTAACATGGGCACGTAGGTACTTGGAGCAGAATCTTTTCTCTAGTGCTTTTTTGGGATTGGGTTTAAGATTTCAGGGGAATGGTGCCAGCAGTATGCTTTTTTTATCACCTGCAAACAGCAGTTTTAAGGAATAATTCATATTTCTTTCACCTCTTGTACTATTTATTCATGTGCAAAGTGTACCAGATAGAAGCTTTATTTTGTAAGGTAATTGCATGGCATGTACTGCTGTCAAGAACAGATGAGCAGAATATCTGCTCAAATTATGACTTAGTTGGAGGTGCTTGTGTGTGTTCATGAGAATTAGGCAGGCTGAGTTTTGTTGGTTTGAATAATTGTGAAAAATTGAATTTCAGCTGATGTAAGATGCAGCACATCTTCCTAGTTTCACATAAGGAGCTAAAGGAACCAGTTCTGCGCAGTTGAAACCACTCATATTTTATATATTTTTTTTTTTTTGGAAAAACGTTAACCAAAATGCAAACAAATTCTGAAGATCTACAGTGAAGAAGACTGCCAAGGGAAAATCAGCTAGCTCCTCTGTACTAAGTTTTACAGTGAACCTTTTACTAATGGAAATCATATGCCTCTGACATGACCAGGGAAAGGAATTTCATCTCATATGTTCTAGTTCATTTTATTTATGACCTCTGTTATAGATATTCAGGCCCTTTTTCCTAATGTAGTATGTGCTTCCAATTGCATACCAATGACATCTACTTGCCGTATTTGTGACAAATTGCAATCAGTGGAAATCAAGAATTCATCCCCCGATTATTACCAGGGATGTCCATAAAGTAAACACTGTCAGTATGGAGAGCATATATATGTTTGCACTGTATGTTCTGGGATTTGAGGATATGAGCAGGCCTTTTCCTCTCCCAAGTCCCTCTGAAGCCATCCCAGGTCAGTAGCACTGGGTAGGAGGTGTGGGTAGCCTAGAGCTGCATTGCTGCTGGCCGGGATGCATCAGCTGCTGGTTTGCCAGGTGTTGTCAGAAAGAGTGAATTCTGACAGAGTTGTGACTGAATGGAAACCTTAACCTGAGCCTTTCCCTCCTGCACAGGTGTTGCACTTTATGAAATGTGTAGGAATGCAATGTTTCATATGACATCAGCCCCTCTTTTGGGTTTGGTGAAACTGGGCCTGGGTTAATGTATAGATGGGGAAGTGAAAAAAGATTTAATAGATGGACAGAGTGAGTTCTTTCTTTTCTCAAAGAAAATGTGCAGATTACTTTTTTGTTTTTGTTTTTTCCCCAGACTGTGGTGTGCTAAGAAAGTCATCATGATAAAAATGCTAAAAGGTATCCCTCCTGTTTCTTTGCTGTAAATGATTCTCTCAACTTAAGCCAGAGCATAAAGCGCTTGAACGACTGCACCTCCCACGCTGTGCTGCTCTCAGTGGAAATAGGCTTGCAAGGAGATGTTCTGCCTTCTCAGTTTCATTTTCTCTTCTAAGTGCAAGCCTTTGTTAAATCTAAAAGCTGTTGTAGACTGTATTTTATGAAGGATATAAGAAGTCAGGGTTTGCAGAGGCCAATTAGTTCTGCTCCATCTCTCTGCCAGTGCAGAGTTGTAGTATACAAAGTAATTTCTAGTGCTTTGTCTAGCTAATTTTTAACGTGGGCATGTAGCATTTTCACAGTTCAACAAAAGTCTTTTCCCCCTGATATTCAGCCTAAAATGCTCTCTTTCTTGCTTTCATCCCGTGACCCCTTGTTATACTGCCATGTACCACACTTGGCAACTTGATTTGCTCCTTGGTGTTCACAGCATGTAGGTACGAGTGGAAGGTTGTTGTATTTTGGCTGTGTAGTGTTTCTTTTTAGAGAAGGGAAGTCAGAAATACACACCATTGAACCCCCACGATGTGCCATGCAATCAGTTACACTGCTTGGAGGAGCGCTGGTGACAGACTTTGAAGGCTTAACAAGTCACTTTGTTGCAATGAGCAGCTTTTTTCATGTATTATTCCATGTTCTCCTCACCCCTGTGCTCACAGTAGGAGCCAGCCTTTTTGTAGCCTCTCCTTATTTGAATTCTTTTTCTTTTAGCTACCCAACTCCATAATAAACTGTAACAAGGCAAAGATGTACACATAGTAAATCGCTTCTTTTGGCAGAGAAGGAAAGTTTGTGCTTTCTTTCATAATCCTTTTTTACATATTCCAAATTAATTTGTTTCCACAGCTTTTCTCCTTTGTGTTTTCTTTCTTTTTCTTTTAAAATGAAGCTATTGTCTGTTACCCTGGAGAACTGCTGTCCCATACACACTGTGCTGAAGATATCTTCTCAGCCTTGCATAACCTGCCTTCTTTCACCAGCGTTATTGCCTCTGCTTAGTGTTAAAAGGATATGGCCAGAACTAATTTGGCCAAAAAGCAGCCTCCAAATTCCTGTGAGACTTAGAAGTTGTGAAGCTTAGTATTTTGTTGTTGTTGATTTTTTTTTGTTTTTTTTTGGGAAGTGATTTTTTTTTTTCAACATAGCTGGGTAGAAACAGTGAATTATTTTAAATAGATATTTTAAACAAATATGAACAGCAAATAAAAATTCTGCCTGTAACACTGGCCTACTGCACTGTCTATTTGAAGATGACAACAAAGACAAGTAAAGCTGATTGTTTGACAGAAGATACCTATAGAAAGGAAACAAACCATGCTCATAAAACTACCTTCCCTTCCCTCATGTTTGCAAAATGCATTGTTCTGAGCAGCTTTACCATCTAATAATACTGCTCATTAGGAATGAGCCTCCTGTTATGATTTTACTGCCTTTACTGTGGTCTGGAAATGGATCAAGCAACACTGGTTTAATGTGTAGCTGTCTTGAATGAAGAGGTTGAGTCAGGTATCTCTGGTGTAAACCCAGGTCCAGTAACAGGTCACAAAAGAGAGGATTCAGAGGGTCCAGTGGAGGGCAACAAAGGGGGTGAGGGGACTGAAACCTCTCTCTTAAGAGGAAAGCCTAAGGAAACTGGTCCTGTTCAGCCTCAAGAAGAGGTGACTGAGGGTACACTTTGTCAGTGTCTATCAGTGTCTAAAGGGAGGGTGCCAAGAGAATGGACCCAGGCTCTTCTCGGTGGTACTGAGCAATAGAACAAGAGGCAATGGGCAGAAACTGATGCACAGAAAGTTCCACCTGAATATGAGGAAGTTCTTTACTGTTCAAGTGACAGTGCACTGGAGCGATTGCCCAGGGAGGTTGTGGAATCTTCCTCCCTGGAGATATTCAAGAACCATCTGAATGCAATCCTGTGCCATGTGCTCTGGGATGACTGCTTGAGAAGGGAGGTTGGACCAGATGACCCGCTGTGGTCCCTTCCATCCTGGCCCATTCTGTGAAAGAAAAAGAAGTTTCTAGCAGTAGTTGAACTATCAGCATGGCTTAGAAAGATACCCCAAATGCCTGCTTCAGATGTGCAGTTCAAAGATAAAATACAGTATTGTCAATTCTACTGTTCATGCCATGGTAATGGACTTAGGTGTCACTTCTGTTCTTGCTTCTGGGGTTCGAAAATATTAATGTCTTGCTTCTGAATGAGTAAATTGAGTCACTGAGTTATTATCCCTTGCAAAATGCTGGGAATTTTAATGCAGACTTATTTGCCCCTTATAAGGATAGAACGGAGAAGTATGAGTTGTCTTAAATAAGAGATCATCTGTCCCAATGCATGTTGCTCATCTTTTACTTAAAATCCTTGGACTAGATCGAGGAAAATAGATCTGGTCACATTGCTTGATTTTTAGGATAACCAGGCTGCTGCTGCTTTCCTGAGGTGGAGTGTAAATTGCTTTTAAAGTTTTATCTAAAGCATCAGTGAATGTCACTTTTAGAAGTGACTATCATTTTTCCACATGAGTTATGCTATAAAATGATGGATGTGCAAGACACCGGAGAACAGGCTTGCAGTTGTTTTGGTTTGTTATCCAGAAGAGGACCAGAAGGGGCACTCCTGGCCATCTATCTAGGCTCCTATTGCAGTTTTCACAGTCAAACTCAAAGGAAAGCTGTTGAGGTATTTCTAAGTGAAGCAGGCATTTAACCAAGAGTGAGCAAATCTTTTGGTGAGTTTGTGAGGAAGTTAAATCTCAATCTGGGGGTTGCACTGAACACTGCTTAGGATGATGGCCAGATAAATGCCCTCAGCTGATGGAGCACTTATGGATTTCAACAGGTCCTCCAAGCACTTCCCCCTGCTGATTAGCATTATTTCTGCCTTGTCCAGGTTGAGCAGCAGCCAGCTGGCCTTCTTCCAGAAACCAGTTTCTGCCAGACATTGTTTGAGTTTGCCAGCAGCTGTGTCTGGGTCAGGAGGGAAGGAGCTGGGGAGCTGGGTGTCATCAGTGCCCTGCTGGCAGGGCAGCATGTACGGCTCAGCAGATGCCCTGCAGCGGCCGATGAACCGGGGAGGCGGGCGGGAGCGAACACGGCAGGGAAATCTGAGGATGCGCGGCTGCGGTGGCGTTCACAGGGGTCCCAGGATGAGGGAAGACATGAGGATCTTGACTCCATGTTTCAGAAGGCTGATTTATTATTTTATGATATATATTCTATTAAAAGAAAATATTAAAGCTATACTAAAAGAGTAGAAGAAAGGATTTCATCAGAAGGCTAGCAAGGAATAGAAAGGAATGATAACAAAAACTTGTGACTCTCAGAGTCCGAGCCAGCTGACTGTGATTGGCCATTAATTAGAAACAACCAACATGAACCAATCAAAGATGTACCTATTGCATTCCACAGCAGCAGATAATTATTGTGTTTCTTTTCCTCTGAGGCTTCTCAGGAGAAAAATCCTGGCAAAGGGATTTTTCAGAAAATATCATGATGACATGTGGCCCCCCAGAAAAAGATATGAAAGAGCAGAGCATTTCATATGTGGGGAGGTGTGGGGGAATGTCTGAGGTTTCCTTCTGTGGATTTTTTGGTGCTTTTTGGCGTGTCAGTCTCATAGTGAGCAGGTTGTTCTGGGCAGTATTTTTACTGAGCCAGTGTAAGTTCCCGTTGCCTGGGTTGTGAGCGACACTGGTGCTAGTGAGGCAGCAGAATGCAGAGGATGGTGACCTGCTTTCTCAAACAGCCCCACTTTTGGCAGCCTTTTTCAAGCATGTTGCAGCCATATGTCACGTGTAGTTTCAGACCATGATGTTTACCAACTAAAGAGATTTAGGTGCACAAATGTGTGATTTCACACTTCAGGTTTAGCTTGTGATGAATGCACTTTTTCATATGGTACTGTGAGTTTGTTTTTCTCTTGCAGGACTTTGGGGTACTTGTATCACAAGGCATTGCTTGTGGGCTGTTTTGGCTCTTACCCCTATCCAGTTATGCCTGAGAAAGGCTACAGAGTTAATTGCACACATTGGAAGTGTACCTGGGATTACTCAGAATATTCAGTAAGCTGTAACTGAGCAGGTGATCTTGAATCACAGGACATCTCAGGAAGTGTCCAGAAGAGAGGGTAAAAATGGGAGAAGCAGTGGTTTGAGCTGGGAATAACACCTGTCCTTGAGGCTTCACTCAAAATGAATATTTTGAGCATAAGGCTGAGTCTTACGAGTGGATTAGTATTGTGCAAAATCTGTGAATTCAGCTCAAGCTGCTCCTTTAATGCAATGTCTTTAGGACATGAATTCATTATGATAATGATGTGATTGGTAAGGAGAAATTCAGAGAGTTTTTCTCCAGAGTGAGATGCTAAGAAGAAATAGTATTATGGATTTAGTAATTCTTCAAGTTGAGCACCCATAATATATAATTTCCATGTATTTAGAACACTTACTTACTGGCAAAACTGTTGCTAAGGGTCACATGTGCTTATCTGACCTGTAGGAGAAGTCCACTGACATTGGACAGCTGGCTGTGCTTCTCATTGGAGTAAAGTATTGCCTAAGAGACAAACAGAATTTTAAGGAAATGGTATGGAATAAAATACCAAAGAGAAAATCTTCATGTAACTGGACTATAAACACTTGAAAATAAAATATGTGAAGAACTTAAATGTTTTTTTGTTAGTGAGACACAAACCATCGAAACACCATCAGCAATAGCTCGTGGATGGGAGGTTTTTCAAATGCTGCTTTGGAAAGATGATATCTTTAAACATGTATGTACATGTTTGTATTTTGTGCCCTACAAGACGGTGTTAAGATGTTAGAGGTCTGGCCTAACTGCAGATATTCCAACTTTGTGTTGCCAGCTGACTGGGGTCTTCCTAGAGGGTTTTATGCCTTCTCAGTTTTCTGTGGAACACCTTATGTTTTAGAGCAAAAATCAGACAGCAAATCACATCAATGAGTAATTTTATTTTAAACTGGCTGGGGAGTTATCAAATCTACTAGATGTTGTTTCTAATTATCTTGATTTGGTAATATGCGAGCTACTAATGCAGGTTTTCAAAATAATTTGTGAAAAGCATGCTTGTGGTTTACCACTCTGTCAAACAAATGAAATTTTTTCTCAAGATTTTCTTTGAACAAACAAACTCTGGAAATAATTTCTACACCTGAGACTGTAGAGGAAATTCCTGTATTATATAAAATGTTGGACTAAACATTTGTAATCTTGTGCTCTCTCATTGAAACTTCCAGAGGAATTTTGCTATTTAAATTTGAGGCTGCAAGCATTTCAGTGTAAGTGGTTTAAGTAGTAAAACTTGAGTAAATGTCTAACTCCTGGAATGAGCCTTTACATTTCGTTTAGCATACAGAAAGATTCTGTAGAGAGAAGGTGTAGGCAAATGCTCATGTTCTCTTGTGGTTTAAACAGCAACATGAAGAGGTTTACATAGGTTTTAGAATGCCATTTTACACTGAATGCTGCATGAAAACACCTATGGAAGCATTTAAAGAATCAGTCCTACTGGTTACTTGTTAGCTATTGGTCTGCCTATAAACAGGAAAAAAATCCCCTTTTTTCTTTCCCCTTTTCTGCTTTAGAAAACAAAGCAATTTCTTGTCTTGTGCTGTATGTCTCATCAGGTCTGTATCACTGGCCAAATCCAGAGGTACAATGTTCACACTGTTTCCACAGAGAGTAGCTGTGGATCACGTCTTCAGCATCACTCCAGATCAGGTCCTCTTGATATTTGCTGCGTTATGGTAGAAAATAGCTCATTTTTGTTTAAAGCAGTAGGCTGACTGAATAACACACTTGGGCAAATTCAGAGTCCTTGCTGGCTAATAGAGCATCTGCAATGAGGTTATGGTTTTCTCCTGCATTTGTGCTGTTGGATTTAACAGCAGCTTAATTCCTCCTTTACTCCTTGAGTTAATTGCCAGTGGTTTGCTGTAAGTGCTCAGTCTTTGACAGCTGAGTTGTGTGGCTGCATGGAGCCTGATCAGGCAAATGGCACAGCATTTCTTCTGAAAGGAGTATTTTTGTTGTTAACCAGGGGGGTGGCTGATGGGATCATCAGAGTTTGGGGTGCTTGGAGACATGGATGGAGAATACAGTCTTAGGCTCATTTTGTGCAGTTGCAGAAGTCACTTACCTGGCAGGATTTTTGGGCCTAATTTGCCACCTATCTCGCAGATTTTATCAGTTTTCTTAGAATACTCTCTTTCTGTCTCTTTTGTCAGTTAGGAATAAAAGAGCCTTTTTTTTTGTTATGCCTGATGTGTCTAGTTTGAAGGGCGAGCATGTCTTCTTGTGTTTTCTGTTTACTGCTACCTAAATTAGTAGGGGAAAAAAGCTCACCATTGAGAAAAAGTTCTTTTAAAGCCACAGATATCTACTGCTATTGGTTAGCTTGCCAGGGAGCTGATGTGACCAGCTTGCTTGCTCATCCTTAAAAATGCAGTTTGAGAGAATTTCAGCTTTTCTTCCTGGGGCCCATGGGCTTTTCCCTATGAAAAAGAGGTTTCTGTGAACTTTTCTGGGCAAACACAGGCTCAAAAGGAGGCATTCTATCAAGCTTTATAATAGGGCCTCTTTTTAACTGTAGAAGGAGCCAAGCACCTCGCTTTTAGATGTCTGTCTAGGGAAAATGATCATATCTATGTATGAAATATACTGTATTTAAAAATATTAACTCATGGCATTAATTCAAGGTGATAGTCTTTTGCTGTTGAATACTTTGCCATTAATGATGACAGTCAGTAATTTGCTCTGTTAGATTTCAGTGTAATTTACATAGTAGCCCATCAACCATCTATAAAAAGCCATGGTTTTCTATGCCAGCTTGGACGAGGCATCATTTTTGTTCTTTTGAAACTGACAGGAGCTGTGAGAAGTCCTGTGTTTTTCCTACTAGTATGCACAACTGCCTCTGTGGAGGGGGAAAGCCGGTCTGATCAAAATGAAGATATAGGATTAATAACCTTGATGTTCATAAAAAGCTAGTGAGAATGCATGCTATCAGCTATGCAGGCAAGTCCTCCCTGTTCTAGTTGCCCCCTGAGCCAGGAGGGGACCACACGAACAGGGAAGGGCACCAGGACCATGACTTGGCCTTGTCTGTCCTGGGAGAAGTCAGAGGAGCTTCTGCCTCCACATTTCTGCTGGGGAGGGCAGGCCTTCTTTGCCTTTGGAAAATGTGGTCTTTGTCTAACATTAATTCTGAGGATGGTGCCCAGATATGGTGCTTGGGGTCATTAGAAGGAAACAAGTGGGTGTGTTGCAGTGAGCTGCAGTCACCAAAACCAGCAATGTTAGTCCCTAACCTACAAGAGAACTGTTCTCTGCTGGCATTTCATGTATTATTAGATTGTACAATATGGTGATGGGACTGGCAAAGTCTGATGTGAGAAACAAAATTGGTACATGATACGACGGGAAGGAGCCTTGCTGGCATTGTTAAGTCTTCAGGGCAAGAGCTCCTCTGCCAGAGATTTTGTATGGCTCCACCATAATTTAAACAATCATAAACACTGCAGCTTGCTACCATTTAGGAAGGTTACAGAGGCACATATCCAAGGTTTTGAGTATCTCCACAGGAAGAGACTCTACAACCTCTCTGGGAAGCCTGTTCCAGTGCTCTGTTCCCACAAAGAATTTTTTTCTCATATTGAGATGAAAGTTCTCATGTTTTATTTTGTGCACACTGCCCCTTGTCTTGTCATTGCTCACCCCTAGATAAAGTCTGGCCCCATCCTCTTTAATATGTGCCCTCATGATGTTTGTGTTTTCTTCAGGCTTCTTGTGAAAATACTTGATACCGAAACCACTTCCCATAATATTTCTTTCCTACATTCACTTGACTTCAAAGGTGGATTTGTTTCTTAATTAAGTAGTCAATATTAAGAACTATACTTTTTCTTGCTTGATCACATGCAGAGGAGAGAATGCTTTAGCTATATTGATGTCATATGTAAACAAGACACAACTGCCAGTACCAAGATGGAAAATTTATACTTTCCTTATTTATAGAAAAAATATTGTTTAAGCAGGTCTTATGTGTAATTCCTGCAGGTAGTGACTGTGAGTCTAGAAGGCTACTGGTTTGTGAGTCACAGAAGACAAGGTTTATTTTTGACAGGAAGAATAATTTTAACAAACCTGTAGCCACACTGTTCTTGCCTCTAACTAGGCTGAGGTGCCTGTTTGCAGATAGACTGTGTCTATGAAGATGAGATTTGTGTCCTTTTCTGTGACAGTCCCTACATGGATACAGGAAATAAGAGCAAACATTATGCTTTTTCCAAGTTCTGTCTAGCATCCCAACCTTTGATCTCTCTCTTCTCCTTTCTTGTGGAGGCAGTGCCTCTCCTTTCTTTCAAGTTGCCTGCTTTCTAACAACATTTCTGTTGCAAATCAATATTATTGATAGCTCTCTCCTGAGCCTAGCTGCATTGAAAAGTAAGCTTCTATAGACAGCTTTGGGTTTGTCCTTTGCACAGATTCCAATACCTGGCTGCACAGGTGCTTTGGCTGTGAAGTGTTTGGGATATGTGGGGACAGTCCTATTGTGTCACTGGGAGCCACAATATGCTTAATATGCTGCTCACTGGTAAATACTAGGCAAAAAAATTCTGCTAGTTAATAGAAAGGAAAAAACATGTCCAAAGAGGTGATGCTGTGATTGTGAACTCCTGCTGGGTTTTTGATACCCACTTTGTGTAGCCTTTTAGCCCGGTGTCATCCCAGCTTGAGAGGTGGTGTCAGGGGTTGTCCCATAACTGTTACTGTATTTCACACTCAGAACCTGCAGCTTGGGTAACCAGTGTCCCAGAGGAGTACAGGAACTCCAGAATAATTATTTTCATAACCTGCTGAAAATAGGAAACAAGGCAGAAAAAGCAGTGTGCGGAAAACTAAGGGCCATCTTAGGGAAAGAAAGCAACCTGATCATAGTGCAGGGCTCTTTGCCTACCCACAGTCTGCAGTGCATTTCCTTGGCTTTTATAATCCTCTGAAGCTACATCCAAAATGGAAAGAGAGGCAAGGGTCAATGGCTTTAAACTGACAGGTAGGTTCAGATGAGATATTAGTAAGAAATTCTCTATTATGAGGGTGGTAAGACGCTGGAACAGACTGCTCAGAGAAACTGTGCATGCCCCATCCCTGGCAGTGTTCAAGGCCAGATTGGATGAGGCTTTGAGCAACCTGGTCTGTTGGAAGGTGTCCCTGCTCATGGCAGTCAAATTGGAACCAGATGATATTTATGGTCTCTTCCAACCCAAACCTTTCTGTGATTCTATGAACTGTGTATGAAAGTGCTGCAAATATCATCCAGAGAGGGAGGGTTAAAGGAATTAAGAACTATGCTGGGGGTGAGATTTAGTGGGAATTACCCAGCACAAGTATCAAGCTGTCAGGTGTGTGTCATGTGCAATATTTGTGCATCCTATAATATGAAGTACTTGCCTGGAATGAACTACAGTGCTGTGTCACTGGTGTGCGATGTTGGTGTTGGAGAGCCTACCCTAAGCGTGCCTTGCTGAAAGAGACCTGGGTGTTGGGGAGTGTACTCTTTGTCACCTATAAATTGCTTAGCTAGTTATTGAGGGGAAGAAGGAGGGTTGTAGGTAAAAGAGGAAAGCCTGTTGCCTTTCCTTCTATTAAGTAGTGTTGCTTGTTTAATGGATGGGTAACAGGAAAGAGTGTAAGGGGACGCCATTGTTAATGTGAGCTCCTGCAGCTTTTATTATACTTGCACCCGCTATAGTGAGGGCTGAGCAGCTGTTTCCATTATGAACTCCTATTCCAGGGGTTTATAACTTGGTTGTAAAAATTTGCTCCAGGCTAAACTGTAACTTACTGGGTCTTAGCCTGGGAGAATTTTCTTAAACAAAACTTCAAAAGAAGAACTCCATCTAGTCATTGTACTGTGAGCTTGCACAGAAGCCAAATTTTACTGAAAAGCCTTGAGATGTGTTTGTGAAACTATAAGTTGATTACATTTCCCTCTGTCATAGTTGTTTTTCTTTGGAAAAAACCCCAGTTTGAACTGCTTTGTAAAATATGGCTGAAGAATGAAAGCAACCAAGGGATGAATGCTGTGGTGACTCAGCTGATGTCCATCCAGTCTGGTAGTTGATGGGTTATGAAAGTTTTCCTTAGAAAAGAGAGCAATGTGTTATTGCCATAGGATGAAAGAGTGCTGGATTTGCTTTTACTCATAGGATCTATGAAGGTTTAGTCTCTGTGTATTGAACTGTGCCTACAAATGCTAACACTGAATTCAGGCTTTGGAGCACACTGTTTCTGCAAAGGTGTCTAATATGTGCTTAGCCTTATGTGTGTTTCATACCTTAGACCCATAATTTCCTTGAGAAAGATTTCAGAATGCCATCACTGGTCTGCCAAAGTTATGGTCAATGGCCTTTAACTGCTTTTGAATAATGCCTTGTTGAGGCATTCTTTTAAAAGGTACAGTCACACTTTATAAAGACATGTTTTATCAATAAAAAGGACTGTCTCTTGGCCCTTCCAATTTGTTCCTGTAGCAGTGAATACACATTAAAAATTGGCAAATTTCACTAAAAAACTTAGTAAATGTTGCAGTAAGATTATGAAAAACTAATTCTTAATACATTCATTCCTTCAGCTTGCTGAATTTCAGATCTAAGATATCAAGAAAATGTGAAACTCCACCCTCAAGGGTGCCATCATCATCTGTTGTCAGATTTGTAAAGCTCTTTAGGTAGATTAAACTGCAAAGCATCTTTCCTCAGTTTCCACTGGCAGGAGCAAGTTGTTTAGGCAGATTGTTCAAAATATCTGAAAACATAATTGAGTATTTCCTTTACTTGCCTCATCCTTAAAAAGGCTTCATCCTTAATGAGAACTTGTGGTTTCCTCGGGGGCTCAGCATAGGGAGTATGGGCAATGCTGAATTGGAAGACAGGACTGGACTTGAAGTAAGGCTTGGTACTTGATATCAGCAGTATACTAAGGTTTGCTCCTGTAGCATATTTGGATCTGAAAAACTGAATTTTAAATATGATACATTGCTCTTCAAGCTTTGCATGTTCTTCAGAATTAAAACTGCCCAAGTAAGTGAGGATGAAAATAGTTAGGGAAGTAAAAAGAATCCAGGTTTCTGTTTGAACATCTTTTGTACTATCATCTCTGCATTAGTGAAAGCCATCTATTCCATTCTTCTTTATCACAAACAATGAAATTACTCCATCCTTTGTTAAGATGGTCCACAGCTGTCATGTCCTCTTCACAGCTGTCTTGTCCTCTTAAGCTATTCAGCGAGGAGGCAGTCTGTAGGAAAGAGTACCTGTAGATATTGGTATTTTAGTGTCCTGATGTCTCCCTGTGCTGCTCCTGGTATGGCAGTGAATGTCACCACTGAGCTTTCTCTGTCACTGGCTAAGCTTCTGTGACTGCATCATGTTTCTGACTATAGCGTGAGGGATGCTAATTCATGGTATCATTGTCATTTAAAAGTATACATAAAGAAAATAAGTAAGAATGTAAAGTATGATTATAACCTGATTATACATCAGAACAGAAATATCATCCAAACTAAATCTGCCAAAGCACAGGATTTCTTTATCCCAAATGGACAAAGGTATAAGAAAAGTACAGTGAATGATTCTGCTTACATGAAAAATTATGTCTTAATTCTCCTACTCAGAATCTCCTTAGAAGGATGCAATCTCAAAATCTGGGGCCTGTTGATGAAGATAAGATGGCATCTTCCTCTCTGGCACTGGGGACAGTGTAGTGTGAATCTGACTGCTCTCCTGCAGCAACAGTAGCTGCCCTGGGTAAAGGCAGTTTCACACAGGTAGAGCCATATAATCTCTGTAGGTCTAAACAAACAGCTTATTCTCTTGGAAATGAATAAATGAACAGACCAACACAGGGGTCTGCTATTGAGAACTCCCGTCGAGGTGCTATTCCATTTATCAGCAGCTGCAGTTTCTCTGTTTAGACCTGTAATACAGGTATTACAAATTGCAACATTGCAATGAGTGTTGAAAAATCACGTTTTTTCTAGTTTAAAGAACAGGAAAAGCCCCCATTTTTCTTCAGGGATAACACTAAGCAGACAGCCTCTGAATTAGGGTGTCATTGTATGTATAAGAATATGGATAGACTGTACATTAAAATCCATTAAAGAATGGATTTTTTTCTCCATTTCTCCCTTTTCTCTCAAAGTCAGGGCTTTTTAAATATAACTATGTGGACTAAATGTTAAGGGTCACCAGTGGGTGAGTTGAACCCTGTTTCAGCCCTGTCCCATGAAGTACATGACTAAAACCAAGCAAGAGTGGCTGCAGTCACATGGTGAATACCAATCTGCCCTGTGATGAGAAGGGGTTTCAAGGTGTGCATGACAGGATGTCCTGTCCCATGGCCTGTAGTCTGCATAGGTCTGATGGACATTCTTGTTGACAATGAGCCATGGCTGAATTAATTACCCTGCCATACAAGGACAAAAAAAGAGTTTGTCAGTGTTTTCAGCTCAGGTCTTGCAGGTGAAAAGCCCTGGGATCTTATTTGAAAGAAACAAAAAGGAACAAATAAGATAAGAGGCAGCAGATATGGGCAGACAGCAAGGGCTGATGCAGTTTTCAACCATCTAAAGGATTTGGAGTGCTCCTGGAGTACCAGATCAGGAAAGTTGTACTTTCCAACCTGTAGTTAGGACTTCCCACACCTACTCTGACCAGAGATACACAGCGACTGCTACAGCAGTAGCATATGACACTGCCTTGCTTTCCTCTGGACACAGGCTCCCAAAGGCTGTTGTTCTATTCCTGATGCTTCTCAGTGGTGCTTTCTGTGAGATATTCTACCATGTTTTGCCTCAGGCTTTAGGCTTCTGCTCCTCTGATTTTCCTCCTCTCCCCCAGTCATCTTCATTCTCTCTTCCAGCCAGAACACCACTTTCACAGTATCTATCTGTCTTGGAATTCATCTGTTGCTCAAAGCAGCCCTGTTTCATCTCTGTCATTTCACTTTTTCTCAAGTCCCTGCCACCAGAGTCTTCCACCCAGAATCCTGCTCCCCACATGCTCCCATTTTTCCTGCCTCTTGGATGCCCTTTCCTCGCTTGTATTTGATATTTCCACCTCCATTGTGCTGTCTGTTGTGCTCCACCATTGCTTCCCCTGTCCTTCCCACAGTGCCTGCCTTTCAATTGTTTTTGACAAGGAGGCAGTGAGCTTTTATCTGCTCCTTCTTTGTTAAGGTCAAAAATCCCATGGATTTCTTACTCACATTAACTAAATCTGTGTTACCCGCTCTGGCTAATTCCAGAATCAAATACCTCCTTATAAAAGAGAAGAGATCAAGCCAATGTGCAGGCAAAATGCTAGTGTTTTAACTCTAAATGTAGTATTTCATGTTTAGATGATAATTTTTACTGCTCAGGTAGGGTAGTGTAGAAGTGGACTCAACCCAGTTAATGACCATAAATAATAATGACGGCATTATTCTTTTGTCTTGTCCTTTACACACACTAATCTGCTCTGACAGCCAGCTTTGCTCTTTTATTAACTCTCCGTCAGCTGTAATCAGTGATGGTGAAGTCAGGCAGCAAAATTTACATGTGCCAAGTCTCACAGGTTTTTTTTTCCCCTGAATTATTTCAGTCTTCAGTTTTGTGTGTCTTTGGGATGGTGGTGAGGAGAAAGCATGGGTGAGAGAAGGCACAAATGTGCTTTTTGGCATGTTGGCTTGTCACACTGAGCAGCATCTCAGGACAGCTCTGTCTTTGGTTACTCTTTCCCACCTCCCTTTCTCCTGTCTGTATTCAAGAAGAACAAATACGCTCAGGAATTGAAAGTTTAAGGCACGTCTTTGATTAATTTTTTTATTTTTGAAAAGTCAGAATGTAGTGTTTGCTTGGGGAGAGGAGGAAGAGCTTAATGGATCATTGTGACAATGCCTGAGTCCATTTTGATGTATGATTTATGCCAGTTACTAATAGATTACCCGGAAGTTGATTATTAAAGTAGAAGTTTCTTTGGAGAAGGGTGAAATAACTGAGGTCAAGACCTCCTAGTGACCTCAAATGTAGCTATTACCCTTCTAGGTTAGTTGCAATTGGAGATCAAAGTGTTGGTACAGGAAACATATTTGGTCCTGAGGTTGTCAGTTGGGGGCTGTTGTTTGACAGCGAGGTAGACGTGGTGGTTGGAAGGGAAATAAGTGTTTCTCCTTTGCTTGCAGATCAAGACAGGATAAAACTCTCTAACTGCATTTTCAGGGTGTGGTATTTAGATTATTTTTCATAAGAAATTCTGCATCTCATCTCTAGTAAAACGCCATAAACAAATAGAGAAACAATTCAGGCCGGCGGATGCAACTTTGAATGTAGCAGCAAACTTATTTTTCTTTCTCATGTATGAAGCTGAGGAACTTTTCTTTATCTCTGGGGAATCCCATTGGTTTAGTTTCTGTGGATGTATGTTGGATGGGAGGAGAAGGGACAGGAGCCTCAGTAGTTGTTACAGAGAGCACAGAGCATTTCAGAGTTTGTCTTGAAGGGGTGTACATATTCATGTGTTACATGAAAACACCTGAAAGGAGTGTACATGTTCATCATGTGTTAATACAGCAACACTTTGCTGGATGCAAGATGAAAAACTAGAAAAGCTTCTTTCTGGCTGGCCATTCATGATGAGTGACTGGTATCTTCTAGGCATTTTTTCACTTAGACTTTCACAAGCCTTAAGGTGAGAATGATAAATACACCTTGTTACTCCAAATGTGCCTCATTTGCAGCTTGTGCTCAGTTTTTCTAACAAAAGACCTTAGAATGCCTCTCACCTCACTGAATCCAAAGAAAATTGGGAAGTACATCACTAGCATTAATAGAACCACTGCTTTGCACCTCTCTGAGCAAGCAGAAAAGCTGAGCTCCTGTTTGCTACTATGAAAAAAGCATCAGTACTTTCAAGTGTCAGGCAAGTTTCACACCATTTTTCATAGCTTTGCTTTTCCTAGAGCCTCACATTTTCCTGATGGTGCTGCTGTTGCCCCACCTGTAAGTCTGCTTGCATGGGGGTAAGGGCTACAAGTCAGAAAGATCTGTGTTGGTGGTGCAAGGTATCACTCCTGCTTGTCTCATCTTATTTTTGCTAGCTCTGTGGAGGAAAAGCTGTGATGCCAGAGCCCCAAAGCAGAACTGTACAGTAGCCTTATTTTTAATGGAATTGCTTCCCAGAGTAAAACACACCCTTTAAATTGTGGTACAAATGTGCTGCCTGGGTTTTACCGAGGTGCTGCTGAGGTGTTGCTGTGTTTGGGAGATGCAGAGGTGAACTCTGTACCACTCTCAGTAGAAGTGGGTGTCGGGCTCGGTGCCTGCAGACACAGGCTCTTCTGCATATGTGGAGCCCCAAGTGCTTTGTCTCCAAGCTGAGTCTAGATCCTTCAGAGGCATTTTTTAGGTCAGGGCTTGAGTTTATGCAGGGCTTTAACACCACCTTGGCTGAAGACCGTGCTGTAAAGACGTTGTCCTAATAGTGAGAGCATGGGTGTTATTTCAGGAACACGTTGAAAGATCTGCTTTACAATGTCTTTTTTTT
Source organism: Melospiza melodia melodia (assembly GCF_035770615.1). NCBI lineage: Eukaryota > Metazoa > Chordata > Aves > Passeriformes > Passerellidae > Melospiza > Melospiza melodia. The sequence continues at coordinate 86,971,228 of NC_086194.1, forward strand.
TTCCTCTTGGTGTGTTTTACTGAGCTGATCAATCTGTAAGACAACTTTAAATACACAAGGCCTAAAGCTTGCTTGGCAAGAATGGGTGCTTGCAGTAATGCTGGAGTTATCAGAAAGGGTCCTATTGTACTTGAAGGACTATTGCTGAGCTTACTGCAAATATGCCATGACAACAGGTACTACAAAACTAGAAGTGAAAACTCATGATAATAGCTCAGGCAGCCTTGCTGTGGTGTCCTGATGGTGTATTGGTTCTTTTAGTTTTGACTGAAGTTACCATAAGGGAGTTACTGAAAAGTGACTTCTTGAATAGCAAGAATCCCTCCTGAAGGGATTGTCAAAAAGAGTTTAAAAAATGCCTGCAAGATTAAAAGGGTCCTATTTCTTTTGTGTGTCACTTAGATGATTTTCCCCATTTTCCAGTCACTTGAGTATCCTCGGTTTTTACTGTGCATTTCTGGAAAACGTTCCTCTGTTGAGATATGTGTAAATGAAATGTCTCATCCAGAACCCAGGCAAGGTTGTCTTGATGCCCTTTTGTTTAACAAGTTAATGATAAATAAAATAAAATACACAAATGATTGACCACCCTGTTAAATGTGTTCAGCTTCATTTGAAGTGAACATGAAAATTTGTGTTTAGATGTGCTGATAGAAGCAGTTTCTGCCTTATTGCCAATAGCAGGGAAAGTCTGAGTTTGTTTTTTTTTTTAAGATGTTGATAAAAGCTAGAGTTGACATTTTTAGGTGTGGTGCAAGCTGTCTACATTCTGGATCCTTCTTTAGAAGAATTTCCAAATCACTGCTGATGTTTGCCTTCAGACTGCTTTTCAAAGCTTTCCTTGAAAACTGCCTTTCATTATCCACAGAGGTCTAACAGGAAAGGAGACTTGTGGCCCTGTATGAAAAGGCAAACAAAAATAAAACATATTTCCATATTTATTTATTTATATTATTTCAATAATTATTTCAATAATTTCCATATTTACAATGTGTTTCCACATTTATTTTTATTTATATATATATTTTAAGGATATATCTTAACACAGCCCACTTTTGTGCAACGTAACACTGATTATACCAACATTGTCTCTGACTTATTTATTCCTGGTTAGAAAAGCTGCTCAATTTCCTGTGCCATCTAATAATTTCTTTCACACTTTGTGTGGCTGAAATAGTCAAACTGTGCTGTCCACTGTGGGAACAGCTGTGTGTTTCAGTACTGCTGAGACAGAGTTTAACAGCAATTAGTTGTTTTTTTTCTTTTTGTATTCATAGTTCACATTTACAAAATGTTCTCCAAAACTAGTTCAATTCAAGGCTTATTTCCATTTGAGGAAAGCTGGGAATTTGACCTAGCTTTAGGAGTCAAGACGTAAAATAAAATGAAGTATCAGGCGTGCAATAAAATCATACACCCTGCAGAGCTGTTTTTGTACTCTTGTGGGATGGCTTTATTTCAGTCCAGATAGTCACTGCATGATAATGTTGCAGAGAAGGGAAAGACAAAAAAAAAAAAAAAGCTTTAGACAGTAAACCAGATGCATTTATGTTGGGTAGTTTGAGGAAACCATATCTCACTGCTCCTATTTGTAAGCAGACTCAGATTTGAAAATCTCTGTGGAACACTTACTAATCAGCAAATTTTCCTTAGTTGCAAAATGGAACCTGAATTTAGGATAACAGGCTTTCTCCTGCTTCCTTTCACTGTATCCAAGAGGCTTTAAGAGAAGCCCCGGGATTAGCTGACCCTCCTCCTTTCCTGCACTATGCCTGGGCATGATGGGGCTAGTGCTGGGGGGGGCAGGGTGTAATTCCATTGCATCCCACTCCAGCAAGCAAGCTTGTGGAGGAAAAGTCACTGTCTTGCTTATCTGCTCTCTCTGTGCTAAGGGTATGGCAGAATTTGCAGTTACACCTGATGGTATCTGAGGGAAGGCGGAGGAATTTGCTCCCTTGCCAGAGCATGTTTTGCAGTTCATTGCACTATTATAAATCACTTTACTCAGCTGTAGCTCATGAATGAGTATTGGGGGTGGAGGGGAGTAGAAAGGGGAGGGTGTGGAGGTTGAGTAGGGTTAACAAAATTTGAAACAGATTTACTGAAAGCTCTTCAAGAGTAAATAAAAAAGACAGCCCAGCTGCTGCTGTTCTGCAACACAGCAAACTATAAGCTAGAAGTCCTAGTAATTAGTTTCATTTGTAGGTGAAAAAAGGTCTTTGGGAGTGTCTGGTATTAATTATCATTAAGGGTTAGTCATCATTTCCATTTGAGAAACCTATATTTTTTATTTTTAGCTTTACGTGTTGTCAGCTTACATGCAATTAAAGGACCCTCAAAGCAACAGAGCCACACGTGCCACTGGTACAACTTTGCCAGCCTGTCCCTGTCCCAGGCCCACAGTGTCCCTGGCTCTGTGGCGCTGCAGTGGCAGGCTGCTGGTTTGCAGTAATAATGAAGGTGGTGAGCACTGTGAGGGCCTTGCTCACGCCCCTCAGCTGGCCTGGCTGCAGTGGCAGGGCTACCTCAGGTGGCTCAGAAGGAGCTTGTAAATCTCAGGTGAGGTATGTGGGTGGAGGCTTTCCAAAGAGGAGAGAAATGTGAGGTATCAGTGCAGTTTCAGTAAGACTCATGCTCCTTTGTGCTCTGTTGTACCTCCTTTAAAATTATTGAAATTAGTGTTCTACCAAAAATGGCCTCAATCTGTTTTAACTTAAAAAACTCAGACTCCAGGTTTGCTTTTCAGCTTTGCCTTGTGGTAGGATTGGTTTGTGTTTGTTTTTATTTTGAATGTTCTCTTGCATTCTGAACTACAGCTGCTGCATGTCACAGCGCTGTATATCTGCTACAAATGATCTTTGTTTATCTTGTATGTGAATTTTAAAGTTCTATTGATTTGCACTGTGTTCATAGGGAAAGGCTGGTTTTATGCCTAGTAATTGCTTTATGGTGGGCAATAAGGGATGGAAGAGGAAGGATTTGATCTGGCTTAGTAAATATGTGAGTGGAATCCTACTTCTGTTGAAGTTTTGCCACCAACTTAAACGTAGCCGGGCTCTTACTGCTTCTGAGTAAACCACTGTAAGATTTTGGTAATTTGATCTCCTTATCTCTAAATGGAGCAACTATTAATACTCTTCTGGCAGATTTCCTTAATCCAAGATAGGAAGTGTTATCTGGCATGTGTGATGTAATGCCTGGCTCCTGCACTGTTCAGTGGAGCTTGTCAACAGAAAATATTTGGGTTGGCTGTTTCTAAGACCTGAAGTAATATTATATCACCTTGGCTAGTTATGACATTAGGCTTTTCTTTTGTTTCTTCATAGATTCAGGAAGAAATATGATAGCTTTGTCAGTAACATGAAATAGCAATGCTTCCAAAGGAACTCTACCCTGGAAGGATTCCCTAACTATGGTGTTTGTGGTGTGCAAATTACAGTGTCTATGTGCATGGGTAGGCAGAAGAAACTGAACTATTTTGAGATATTTTTCCTCCAGTATTAATTAATAATGGCAGAACTAAAAATAGTCCTATGAATGTGCTCCTTTCTATAACTTGGTTCTTTCATGAGTTAAAAAAAAACTACATGTAGGCTATTTGTGGTTTTTGATTTGTGTGCCTCTCCCACTGGCACCAAGAAGTTATCATGCAGATGGAAACCTTCCACACATCATAAGATTTTGTCCTGAAGAAAAAGCAGCCCAAAAGGAATTGAAGAATAAAGCAATGGTTATTAGTCCTGAATAGCTTTTATATTATAATTTAACTCAGATTTACTTACTAGAATGGATTATTTTGAATCATTTTTGTATTAATTTTTCAAAAATCTCTGCTCATATGTTACTTTTCTCCTCTTTACTTATTTTTGCACCAAAATGTGAGTTAACTGAATGCTCTAAAGTGTTGTCAGCATAACACTGTTCTGAGACATCATCCACACTTCTATAGAGATAAAAATCCTAATGTAAAAAAATCTGTTGGCTGGTATTAATATTAAATCATCCCCTGAGAAAAGCCCTCAGTGCTAATTAATGAATCATGAAACTTACAGGTTTAAAGATAATATTTGTCACCTATATCTATTCATAAGAAGAACGTTTTCATCATCAGATTCCATCAGAAACTACTAATTAAAGCTTCCTCTTCCTGCTCTGTGTTTCAAGACAGCATAGGGGAGGAAATTGCTGCTAAAGATGAGATTTTATTCAGATTTTTCAGTGCAGTCCAATTTGCATAAAGTCTAATAAAGCATTATTAAAATCTATTAACACTTGTCTATGGCAATTAAATTCAGTTTGCAATTTTGAATGATTGCATGTCATGCAAACTGAGATAAGGGATCACGGAGGGCTATCAAAGAATGAATTGTAATCCTGGGAAGAATGTGTGAAAGAAATGTTGTTTGCAAGGCAGAAACTTTAGGGAAGAGTAAACAACATCATCTGCTTTCTAAAAGGCAGTGAGTAATTCTTGGCTCTACAGAGTTTCAATCATGGCTGCCCTCAGATGTTTATTTTACAATATATATCTATGATATACAAGTCTGATTGAACATTGTGGTATTTTATTATAAACCTGGAAGGCATTGTCCTCTAGAGAGAACTGAGGATTTTAACTAATATTGATTATTTAGTGTGGACTGTAAAAATCATAAGTTAAAATGGGGGTGGGGAAAGCAAGCCAAGGCAAGATTTAAAAGTTTTTTATAGATTTTTAAGGGTTTCAGGGGAACTGGTGAAAATTCAAATAACATTAATTCACAGGACTTTTAAAATTGCTAAGGTGAATACTGGATTTGTCTGTTTATCAAAGTTTTGGCAGGAATGCTCTCAATACAAACTTGTGGAAAGGGTGGGCATTGATACCTGGTTTACCATCATGACTTGAAAATCAAACTCTATCTGTATTTCAACAGTGCAGCTCTTCCTGCTCACCTGTGGATGAGTTAGGGCATCTCAGAGCACTTGGACAAGCATCCATGCAGGGTGATCTCCCATCACCTGTGTTCTGACTGCTTCCCCATGCTGGGAAAAGAGGCAAGGACAAATGTGGCTGCTGGTGGTCCCTGTGCAGCCCAGCCCCAAGGGCTGCCTCTGGTTGTGTTTGCTCTGGCAGCTTCTTCTGTATCTGGAATTCCTTCACATGAGCTGCGAGGTCTTTAGGGTGATGAATCAGGACTGTGATCGTGAGAGTCATCCCTGTGTCAGCGTGAGTGAGAGCTGGAAATTCTGTATTATTTGGAAGGGAAGATTCTTAGCTCTGCCCTGAAGCCTGGAGGTATCAGGCTGCACTTTGGTCTCTGAGTGCTTGAAGACTTTCACTCCTACACCCCATGTTCTGGGGAGCAGAGGGAAACCCCAACAACGGAGAGTGTGGTGCTTATGGGTTTACTTTGCAATGACCTTCGAGGATTACATCACCCTGGAAGTCAGCCATTTGACTCTCCCTGAAGAAATTGTCTGTCTCCATCTCAAATTGTCTGTTAAAACCACATAAAGGCTGGGTTTAGTTACTAGAGATAACCTTGGCAAAAACTTCCTACCAAGACTGGTTATGCTTCAGTGAAACCAAAAGCTGTGAAAGCAGTACAGAGAGACTCCTGGGGTGGGAGATGATGCTGGGCTACTAAATATTCCTTTTCTAAGGGTAAGATAGTCCCATGCCCTATCCAGAACCAAATGCAAAGATCTTGACTTTGAATTTGTCTGTCTTCCTTGCCAGTGTGTTGTACACTATTTCACATGCATGGTGTAAAATGCTGAAAGTTTCCTTGCCACTAACCCATGGTATTTTTCTTATAATCTTGAAAGTTTAAAGACACCTTAATTTAATAGATCTCTTTTCTTAAATGAAAGACTTTCACACAATGTGGCCTAGGTGGCCATGCAAATATCTTGGTTGACAGGATGCCAGTGTTTATATAATTTTCAGAAAAATTACTTGCTAGGGCAACTTTTAGTAGAAGTTTCTTTAATTTGTTCATTAACATTTTCTTCTCGGTAGCCTGCTAAGTTGGAATTATGAAAACAATACCAGCAACATTCTGGAGTGTTCTTCAAAGCATTTTTAAAATAGCTTTCCAATACTATGTGGCAAAAATTAAATGCACCATATTTTTTCTGTTGTGCAATAGAATACACACAAGTATAATAGAATATAAATGTTTTCTAGGCATTTTTTAAAAAAAATGACCTCCTAGTGCATCAAAGTTGCACCTTTTGGAGGTGATGCTATTGCTCCCAACTTTTCCTGGGGGACTGTTTATCTCCCACCATCCAGGGTGGGGAATATGACTGTTTTATCTATTTCTGTATTTTTTGCATGACCCAAGCTGCCACTGGAGTTGGCAATAACTGAGGGCGTGCAAAAAGCCAGTAGGAGTGGGTCCTCTGCTGCCGCTGCCCCAAAGGGAGATGGAACGTGATGTTCTCTGTTTCTCAAGCTTTGCTGCAGTTTGAAGAATTTTTATGAGGGGGGATTCAATTTGGCGAAGTGAGTTTTCTTCTTTGTCTGTAAAACTGTTAGCATGAGAAGTATGCAGAGCATTCTGAGACCTGGAGTGTTCTGACCGGTCGAGCAGCATTAACAGCACTCTTGCACTCCATGGATTGCTTCCCTCCTTGCTCTTGGGAAGGAGCATACCCTTTACTGTTTTGGAGCAAGGAAGCTGGTAGCACCAAAAACAATCTAAGAAAACTTGCTACGAGCACTGTTCTGCTACAGCCCAGGCACAGAAATAAAAGCAAATTCTCCATGACAAGTATTTTTCTATACGAGTTAGGATTTTTGCTGGCTGTTTAAGGGAAAGCATCCAGATATCTAAAATCTTAAGCACCTCTATATATAAAAAGTGACCAGTGGAGACCTCCATCAAACTTTCCTTTTTTTAATTCTTCTCTCTAAAATTATTAATAACTTCTTGTTTTGCTTTTCCTCATCTGGCTACTTCTTGCCTTCTGAAGACTGTAACGCCATTTCTTAGACTGGCAGCATTTTAGAATATGCTGAGCAATTTTTTGTTTTTTAAATTGTAATGTCTGTTGTTCCTTTCTACAGCTTGCATTAAGCTCTCTACATATGTTTTCATGTCTTTCTTTTTTGTTTGCCCGCCCAGATCTTCTGTGACAACTAGCTGCCTTTGCAAAATGCTTCTGGGTTTGCTTCATACCGCATAAAGTCTAGGCAAATGAATGTTTTCTCTAATGTATTTATGTAGACTATTAAGAAGAAAACAAACCTAGGACGAGAACAAAATTAATCACTGGTTTATTAGTTTGGCATTGTTGCTTGCCTACAGAACTGCTTTGTATCAAACATGTTTTTTAATAAGTAAATAAATAAATGACAAGCGGGAGTACCAAGCTTAGCCCAGCATGAGTATTGACAGTGGTTACTGCTGACAGCTTTTTACTGTTTCCAAACAACATGTTTCATTCCCTTAACTCCATTGTCATAGGGAATAGGGCAATACCAACCTATTCAGCAGAGACGCTTGCAATAAGGAGCATTCATGGCTTTGCTTTTGTCTTGACTTGAAGAGGTTTTGACGACATTGTGCCGGGAGACTTCAGCCTGGCACCCCCGAGTCAGAGGCCGTGTCCACAGCAGAAACTGGAGACCCAAGACAATTTCCCTGCAACGAGGCTGAGCTGGGCTATTTTGGGAGAGCACTCGTTCCGAGCCCTCCGATTTGATTTAATTCAAAACCACCAAGCGAACATGGAGGGGAAAATCCAGTAGTCCCACTAGCTGCAAAGATGCATCTCTTATTTTTGTCCAGAGCTTCCATTAATGTCAGGCTGGAAATACTCACCAGGAGGGGAATATGCTGCTCTGTCTTGCCCCAGGGCTTACATAGCTGTGGCAGCAGCCCCCTGAATGTAATAGAAGTCATGTGTTGGCATAGCTGCTTAGGCTCTGCTTGGACACAGGAACAGGACAAGAAAATAGGATCCAGAAGACAAATTCACTCTTGCTGCTCACCAGTGCTGGGTGTGAATCAAGCTTTAGGTGTGTCTGTGTGTGATATGGGGCGCTTGTGGTCTCAGCTATGGGAGAAGTGGGTGCATTGTGTTTTCCTGAGTTGTGTGGGGCCAGTTCTGGTGTAGGTAGGGTGGGCATTCCCACCACTCCCTGAATATAGCAGCCTGGCCAGCCTTCTCCTTCTGTATGCTTCCCCTGAAAGGTCAGCTAAGTTAAGGGACAGGAACTTCAAAATTTGGAGTTTTATTTTTTGGCTTGTTTGCTATTTCACTTCTACCAGACTATCCTTTCACTTTTCGCTGGAATTTAAAAACTGTTTTTAATTACAAGTCCTTATATGAACTTAGAGATAATAATGTGAGACAAGAACTTCAGGCTGCCTTCAGTCAATGTAATTTTTACCTGGGAGGTCGGGAACATTTGCTATGACTTCCACACTACACTTTTGCTAGAGTAGAAGAGAAGTAAAAATTTTTTTCTCTTAGTTTGTGGTGCATCACACTGATTAATGAAACCACATGCAGACATATAGGTGTTTTTTTTATACTTATTTAACAACTTGAGAAAAAAAAAGTGTTCTTTTACTTGTATAATATTGGACGATTTCTGATTTAAAATCCCCATTGGAGCATATCTGATGCACCATGCTTTTATTTTTCGTTATTTTAAGCCAGATCATAATTGTAGGATGATTTTGGTTGGAAGGCACCTTTAAGATCATCTAGTTCCAACAGCCCTGCCATGGGTAGGGACACCTTCCACTAGACCAGATTGCTCAGGGCCCCATCCAACCTGGCTTCAAACACTGCCAGGATATGGCACAACTTCTCTGGGCAACCTGTTCCAATACCTCTCCACCGTCACAGTAAAGAATTTCTTCATAATATCTGATCTAAATCTGCCTTCTGTCAGTTCAAGGCCATTGCCCCTTGTTCTAGCTCTACATGGCTTTGTTAGAAGTCCCTTCCCACCTTTCTTGTAGACTCCCTTTAGAAAATGGAAGGCTGCTCTGAGGTCTCGCTTTTCCAGGCTTCTCTTTCCAGTTGTTACATAGAACATATTAAGTTGGAATAGACCCATCAGGATCAATGAGTCCAACTCCTAGCCCTGCACAGGATGCTCCAAGAGTCCATGTGCCTGAGAGCACTGTCCAAATGCTTCTTGAGCTCTGTCAGGCTTGGTGCTGTGACCACTGCCCTGGGGAGCTGTTCCAGTGCCCAACCACCCTCATGGTGGAAAAGCCTTTTCCTGATATCCAAAGTAAACCTCTCCTGACTCACCTTCGTGCCATGTCCTTGAGTCCTGTCACAGGACAGGAGAATGAAGAGATCAGTGTCTGCCCCTCAGCTTCTTCACGTGGTGCCTGTTGAAGGAAGTGTTGCACCATGTGAACCACAAGATCGCACAAGAAATGAATCTTTAACATTTTTCAATAATATTGAATAATTTAAATTCAAATTCATGCATGCCCCTTTGCAAAAAAATTCAGAATGTTTCTTCAGGAAGAAGCTTATACTAAAGAATTTTTCCTTGCTGATATATTTGGAATATACTATGGATGTAGTTCCAAAAGCCCTGTTCTTTGGTGTATATGTGATATATGAGAGATGCCTTAACTTGCACTAAAAATGTGAATGGCTTATTATGGAATGGCCATATTTTTCTTGAAATACCTTGTTTTAGACCTTGAAATGCTAAAATTACATGGCAAGATGCATCAGTTGCACATGGAAATATCAGCACCCCAACAGCAGGTATTGTGGCAATGGGATTTGAACATTAGCTGGGAGCTAGCTATGCACTAGGATGCCTTGGCTTATCCAGAAATAAAGGTGTATGAATGAATTTTGCTCAAATTTAAGCAATCTTCTGTGAAATTTTCTTTGCAACAGCTTTGTGATGACATATAGATAGCAAGAAAAAGGGGTTTTCTTTGCCCTTTGTGTTTTGTTGAAAAAATAAAACTATATAAAGTACTTCAGAAATTAATTAAAAAAAAAGATGTGTAGGCACAATGCTTTTAAAATTGACTTTTAAACCACTCAAAATTTTTCAGTTTGTTGTCTGAATAGAAAAAAAATTGCAGCTGAAGTGAGGGAAGGATTGGTTGTGGGGATATTTCACTTGTTTTTATGGAAGCATTAATAAGATGATTAAAAAAAATTGAAAAATGGGCAAGAGCTAGGGCAGCCTAGGGAATTAAAAATCTGATTAATGCTAGGACTTAGACTCACGTGCTCAAGCTGCAGCCACCAAACAGAACATAGCTCCTTACTGAAGTGAGTGATTACCTGAAACCACAAATTTTTTTTGAAAAGAGAAAAAAAAGAGGAGAAAAGAACTTTCTTTTTCTTAATGTAAATCTTTTCTGCTGCTTGGAATTAATAGCTTTTATTGCTACTGCTGTTTAAATATTAGCTTTTGTAGTTCACTTGCCAGAAGCAGCACTCACCGTATTTCATTAAAAATAGCTGAAGTTCACCTCTGTAGTTTGTATATCAAAAGGGTGCTCTCCTGGCAGCTGTGAGAATGTCTCTGTGCGTGCTATGCAGAGGTGTAGCAGCTGGCCATGTTTACTCTGCTGGGACTCTGTGTCTGCACACAGGTGTGTGTGCATACCTGTATGTGCATTTATGTTTATAAATGCGACATTTTCACAGTGACCTCCTGGTGAGGTTGGTTCTCATGCTTAGGTCCTCTGAAGCTGAGTGACAGGAATATATCTGAAGGAAGACAACTTCCACGCCTCTTGGTCTTCCGCTGGTTGTAATGCTCTTGATTCATTTAGCAGCAGCTGGCAGCTCTAAGACCAGGAGGAGGGCTTGAACAGACTCTGCAGTATTTGTGGGATCATGCTGTGTGTGGATTGACTTCCCAGCTCACTGTGCATCTAGTCAGGGGAAGAGGACAAAAATATCTAAATCTATTTATAGTGTGAATATAGAAGCTTGAATCCTGAAGAATTGCAGTGTTATTTTTTTTAAACTATCTTAGTAGGTGATTTCAAGGAAAGGTATTCCTTTCACTTTCCTCAGGAAAAGTCTGCAAGAAAGTATCCTGTTGCACTTTCTTCACCACTACTTTTTTTGGGTAATTTTCTCTCCCTGACATGTATGCCTCTTCCAGCTCTGTTTTCTTCTGAAACTGAAGCCTCTGTTGAGTCCTGCAAGATCAGAACTTCCTTGTAATCCATGAGAGTTATGTGGCATAAATCTTTAATGGCTCAGCTGGCATATTGAGGTCACCAAAGGTGATATGGATGGGAAAGTTGGTGTTTCTCTCTCTCTTTGACATAATAAGAGCTGGGAGGCGACTGTGTTGACCAAAGGCTGTTTAAGCCCTTGGCTCAAGGCAGAATGGGGCTCTGGGAGACCAGGGTACCTCGTGGGAGGCCACAGCTCGTGGTGCCTCTCGCTGCTATGCTGTGATGCTTCAACATGATGCTTGCAGCACTAGCAGAGCCTTGTTTCTCTTGATCTTGGAACTCATGTGGGATCCTTTAGAATCCAAGAGTGAGCTGGGAAGCTTTTTTTGCTTTGGGACTGTAAGCATGTTTTTCTTATTTCAGACCAGGTGCTCGTTTTCCTGACAACTTTCATGGGCTTGGTGCTGTCAAGGTCTCTGACCTTCTGCCAGCAGTGATCAAAGTCAGGCAGATGCTCAAAAATTGCTGGGAGATACATGGATGGACACACACATGCACGTACTCAGCATGATTGCATTAGCCTTGTCTTCTTAAGAAACAGATGAAAGCTATATAATTTAATGGTTGGATGAGAGTTCTGTGAGTGGTAATGAGAACAATGCAGACTCTGCCACACCACACAAAGAGCTGGCTTCTGAGGGCCTCTTTGAAGTGTTGGGGACAAGCACAGCATTGCAGTGGTGAGACGTCTGCAGCGTGAATAAACACGTGTTTAGGCATTGCCTAAGTGATGCTGACATTTGTCTGTACCTGCTTTGTGTACAAACATCTGGCTGGAATAAACCCTGTGGGACAGAGGCTGCCTGTGGGCCTTGAGCTGGTAGAGCCAGAGGCTGAGACATCAGTGGCCCTAATGACAAGCTGTGGCCCCACATGTGTGTTTTACGTGGTTGTTCAGGTTTTCCCTTTCCATTCCTCAGCCATTGCACAGATTTCCCCAGCACCAGTTTCCAGAGCCTGCAGGAGCTGACGCAAGAGCTCCGAAAAGTTGCAAGGACTGGTGACTGAAAATGCAGTTTTCAGCTGTCAAACAGAGCAGCTGCTGCAGCAGGCTGGGCGACTCAAGTGGGCATGTTTCACTCTGCCTGGGTGTTCTCCTACAAATCCTACTCTGGGCATGAAAAAGCTGGGTCCCATGATAAAAATAATGCTGTTGTGTACTTTTTCGAAGTGAAGCCAGCAGGAAAATGTGTGAGAAGTTGAAGTTTTCAGGAAGAGGAAAGGAGATTTCTGATTCTGTTTGAATTGTCTTAAGCTATAGGTATCACCAGAGGGGCACATACATTGACTATCCAGCTTCTCTACCAGAACTCACTGTGGTACTGAAGTTAAGAAAGGTCAGGTAGAAAAGCTAATTTTACTTTAGATAGGATGAAGAAGTTCTAGTGTTTCAGCTAGAAAATATAAATATAAAATATTTTACATTTCTAGCAAATGTACCTGTGTTTATATTTCTGGCTTTTCACTGTAATATGACAGAGGAAATGATCTTTTTGGGCGTAGTGACACACAGAATAGTGTGTGCATGTATCTTGAGCTGTGGGAATGCTTTTTGATCTCTAATTACAGACCATTGGCTGAATAATGTAGGAAGTCTGTATTATATAGGTATATATACCTTATTGGTACGTGCAAGAGGAGAATTGTGGGGTATTTTTCCTCTGGCTTTCACTTGCTTAAGTTCCAGATTTCTCTTAAATGAGTAACTGCAATAAAGTCTGTATAGCAGTGTTTTTGTTACTGTTTAGAAGCATTTCACAGAAGTTGCCTATCCCTCAACTTTGATGCCCCGCTCAAAGATATGTGCTTTGCTCTGCTTGTGTCTCTGTTCTGCCCATGTGATTTCCACCTTGGGTGTGTGTGCCTGTCTTTGGGTGCCTGGAGTCCCATCCTGCTGAGGGTCCTGGCTGCACTGGGCATCTCCCTGCATGAGGGGAAATGCATCTCGATCCCATCAGACATGCACCATAATTTCATATATGGCTCCATCCCTGGGTTTGTTCCTATAGCTTTAGCATCATTCTTATACCTGTGAAATTCATGCTCAGTGCAACGGGAAGGATTTTGACAATTACACCTGAACCTTTCAGGGAATATCGCTTTTATTTGATGTTATCATCATTTTGGCATTTGCAGCTCTTTGTGCAACAGTGAGCTAAGAGACTGCAGTAGGATTCTTGAGGCCTCAGGTCTAGTTAAAATAATAGTTAATGGCTATTGCAGATTTATTTTGCTCTTGAGCCAAGAAGGGATCAGTGCTGGGAGCCAAATCTGAAAGCTCATCACAACTACATGAGATGGAAAAGGAGTCTCTGAGACATATTGATAGCTGCAGATGACAGAAATGATATTTATTGCCATGGACAGTAAAATTTATATATATTAAAAAAATGCAAACTTTGGAGAATGCTGGGAAGCACTGACAGGAAACGCCTCAGAACAAATTTCTGCAAGAAAAAGTGGCTGGAGGAAGCAGCTTCAATGAAAATGGTTTATTTGTTCTGATCTATGGGCCAAATGATAGAGTACAACAGAAGTCAGCTTTTGAAATATCATTTCTCTTCCCATAGTAGAAGTTTCTTCGACTTTGGTGTACAGCATAATGGTTCTTCCCTGCACAGCTTTGTAATTAGAAATATTGAAGTATTTTCAGAGAAGAGAACTATTTATCTGAAAGCTTTACCCCAGTGAAAGCTTTATGGAATGTCCAAAAATGTCTGGGTAAATATTGCCCTTTTCTTTTGATCAAGTAAAATTTGTACATCGTCCCCCATGCTCCCTCCAACATGAATTTCAGTATTTAAGAATCTACCAAGTATTAAGTGCAATACTAGTATTATATAGTAGAAGATTTAAATTATAGCTTGTCTATGGTTTATCCAACCCAGTTATTGCTTTCTGATGGTACTGCCTAAATACTGAGAAGTAGACCTGAATTTTTAGTAAGAAAAACGAGGTAGACTGCTTTGATAGGTGAAAGAGGGTAAACTGCTAGACATAATAGTTACTACACCGTAGAAATTTTGGAAAACAGGAATGAAAGGAGTAGGAGCTCTTTCACAAGTCTGGAGTTATGCAATTCTAGTTGAAAAGAAATCATATAATAAGCTCATTCTGTACATAGGTGCATGTTATCTTTGGTCTGTCAGAGAGAGATGGGGAAGTGTTTGCTTCTAACTTTTTCTTCCTTTGGTATAGCAGGTAGAGAAGCTGCAAAGAGAAGAGTTTTAAACTAAACTTGTGTCGAGCTAGAAATTCTCTTGAAAACTGGTTTATATAGACAACTTGCTTTTGAAATTGTACCTCAGCCAAATTACTTTCTGCAGAAATCTTTTGACTTATCAAATAAGGAGGAAAATTGAAGAAAGTGCAGTGTTTTCAACAGAGGTAAAAAATTTTAAAATATTGTGAAGGTGAACATGAATTTATTGCCTGACAGACTGGAGTGGAGCATCTTGAGGAAGGCTGGGGTGAGTGAGTGGCTCAGAGAGCAGAGTGCAGTGTTTTGGGACCCCAGCCAGGTGCTGAGGACAGGATGAGGGTGGCCAGGCTCTGCCAGCAGTCAGGGTGACCATGAGTCAAGGAAATGATTTAATATATGCATATGTCATGTCTAAAATACATTCATTCATATATATATATATGTATGTATGTATGTATATGTAAAATGCAGTTGAATTATTTGAAATACTAAGACAAAGAAAAAAGTGTCTGTAAAGGTCAGAGTCATGGAATCGTTAAGCTTGAAAAAGACCAAGGACTTGCAGTAGAAAACATTGATGAAATAGTAGTTAGGGGAGTAGAGAAGTAAAGGGAAAAAAGCTGGCATTTCTTGTCTTATTTTGCAAACTTCACTGTGGTAGGTAGATGTTCTAATCACCAACCTGTCAGCTGCTTGTGCAAACTTGCAGGCTGTGACCCCAGCCCAGCTGAAGGGAACAGCAGAGCTCCTGTTGGCTGGGGCAGGGCCAGACTCTGCTCCAAAGCCGTGTTTTTTCCGTTGCTAGTCACAGCAAATCCCAGGGGCTCCAACAGCTTTGGGCTTGGATCTGGCTCCCTCCTGGCTTTGGAGAGGCAGGGTTTGGTGGATGGTGTCTGGCTGTGCAGGAGAAGAGAAGAGGTGGCAGGGCTCTGTACCTGTGAGATCTGGAGGCACAGAAAGCCCTGTATGTCACAGCTGTTTAGGCTGCTGTGCACTTAGCACTGGAAGTTTTATAGAAAGGCAAAATATACAATTCAATTACAACTTCTGCAATGCAATCCAAGTTGATCTAGTTTCTCCCACATGAGCTGACCACAATTTTAAGCTTGGCATAGCCTGAAAGCTTGAGGAATGTATTTCCAGTAATTGCCAGGCCACTTCATTGTTTCTGTGTATGCATAAACACTAGGCTGTGATCATAGTGGTCATGCTTGAGCTGCTATCTGAAATTCACTTGTGCTATAGGGATTGACTAATCTGGTTCATACTGACAGCAGTTTCCATTTACTGTATTAGCTCTCTTTGACTGCTAGCGCTGCGCGACTCCAGCTCGACGCGCAAAACAAAAACTGTTAAGAGCTACGAGGCACACGAGTCACGCAGCACAAAACCCATGTGTCATCACAGGCTCCCTGACTTGTCAGCTCGGCAAATCAGGCTGGGTTGCAGGAGATCCATTTATAAGATGCCAACACTACCAAGCACCTAGTGAGGAACAACAGGCAGTCATTTAGTTTTTAAATATATGGCAGAGGAATAGCGAAGGGTTGGTCTTGTGCAGCCTCAAGACATGCTCTTACTTGGCCTACAAAAGCTTCTCCCTTGCTTTCTGTTTCTCTGTGTGCTGTGTGCAAGAACATTAATCCCTAAAATCTGCATCCTTTTGTTCCCAGCCAAAGTCCCCTGCGAAGTCGGTAGATTGGGGTTTTTTTCCTGTTTCAACTTTAGTCTATGCAGCAGTTACAACGTCTTTAGTGCTGGGCAAAATAAAACTCCCAGTTAAAATTGGGTGCACTTCTTCATTCCTTCCTAGCAAATCTATTTCTTTTAAGTTTTTCTCAGGATATTGATTGCTGGTAATTTAATGTGTCTCAACCGTGAAAAGCTGTTATGACAGTTTCACATGCTATTGCAGTCTTTTATTTCCCCATTCACAGACAAAAATGGAAGATTTTCCTCACTGGACTTTAATATATAATTCATCTAACATTACTCCACTCAGTAGCCAGATGCTGCAAATTTCAGCAGTTGGACCATAATTTTAAAAGAGCCCAGTCTGTAATTATTTGACCTGTTCTTTGTTACACTTCCATAAAACAATTAGCCCAATTAAATGAATCTTCAGGTACCAGAGCCAAAATTTATGGAAGGATGTGCTTAATTACTTTGAAATTCTGCACATATAATTTAGCTTGTGCTTAGGGGAGAAGTAGAAAAATGTTTGGGATCTTCAGCATCCCTGCCAGTCACATCACAGAGCTGAGGTCTCTATACAACACAGATAGAAATAAAGTGTCTATATCTACCTAAATCTACCTTTCTGCACTCCTCTGGTGCCAGTCCAGTCCCTGACAGCTGTCACTTTGGTAAGAAAAGCAAAACTTATCAGCTCTCTCCCTGCTGCTGCTGCTTCTCCATTTTGGGTTGAGCTCTCCCTGCTGGGGAAAGTGGTTTTTCCAAGGTTCCCACACTGCTGTGTAGAGTGAAAAGGAGACCACTGTAGGTCCATGGGCAGCACCCACTGCCTTTCTCTGGCTCCCATCACAAAATAGCAGGCTCTTTCTGCTCCCAGCCAGTGTGGCTCAAGAACTAGAAATACCTAATGTGGAGATTAAAACTGAAGTGCTCTACATAGGTATGTGAAGGATGTTATACAAGGAAAACAAGTTCATATTTGTATTTGCTTTTCCTTGAGGGGTCTGTGCTGCATTGTGTATGCTGTTGAAATAGTGTGCCTGACCTCAGAAATGTTAAAATTAAGAGTAACTTACATGCCTTTTCTCAGTGCTGGCTGGGGGAATTTTCCCCATTTTTGTTAGCAGCATCCCCAGCCTGCCTCCCTGACAGACTCCCTGTCCTCCCCAGCACTGACTTGCCTCTCCTGGTGTCTGGCCAGCAGTGGCTCAAGACTTTGCCCCTGTTAGTGCTTGACTGCTCTCCTGGTTTGAATGAGGAGAATAAATTGGGGTAACAAGGTATGGGTAGATTGATATGAAAAGTTACCAAATTATTTGTTGTCCTTGTTTCTTAGTGGCAAACCTAATTATTTGCCCTTTCTGTAGATCAGGGGAACTGGGTACTGTGGTGTAGCCATAGGGAACTCTTTTCTGTCTCCAAAATAGGTGTTTGTGAGGTAGTCTTTGATGAAGATGTCACTTCACACTGTGAGATTCTCCACATTGCTTTCCTTGAGCTGGATTTCAGTAATAGATTAAGATGTGTCACCCAAAGCAAAGAGTGATTTATTCTCTAGTTAGTTGATATTGATGTGAAATTATCAAGTCCATTGTTAGTGAAAGACGAAAGCTGACATGATTTTAGTCCAGCTAAATTCAAATATATGGTTCCACAGAAACATGACAAAGTACTGCGGTGATAGTTACAGACATACAGAATAAAGGAGAATTTATGGGTGTGGGGCTTTTTTCCAATGGCAAACAAGGGCCAGTTTGAAAGAAAGAGGAGGAGGGAAGGGTTCAAAAAATAAAGAAGTGATCCAACATTCCATATGCAGAGAAAACAATTTCCATGCCTCTTATCAAAAATGTGTTAAATCAGCTAACATTGATATAACTTCAAGCAATTAGGAGCATGCTAATAATGATATGAGTCTTCAGCTGTAAATAATTACGCTGCCTCAAGGCTATGCTTTAATTTTTGGCTTGCTGTATCTATAAACAATAATCAAACTGCAAAGCTAGTTGTGTTGTTTTTGTTCACAATTTGTGAAATGATTTCTGTACCCTACAGTGATGCTGATGGCTATTTTGACCTTCAGGAACTCCGGCCTGTGAGGCTAAGAGCTAATGTGTACTTCCATCGATCTGAGTTACAGGCACACAGCAGGTTCCTGTGCCTGTTCTTCACAAGTACAAAAGCTGCTATCGTCAATCAGTGTGTGTTGTGAAAAGGGGGCTTGCTGCTGAGACTCAATAAATAGGGACATTAGGAGGAAATGTTATAATTGCTGCTACCCACATCTTGTTAATGAGTAATGTACAGTTAGACTCCATGCAATTGCAGCTAAACTGTTTATACAATTTATTCTTATGTTGCAACTAACATTTAACATAATGAAGTATCATAATTGCAGCCATTAAAGTCAAGATTAAGATTTGTTTAATTAGAATTAAGAAAATGTAGAATAGACTTTGAAAATGTAGGGTTTACTGGGTAGAACGTGCAGCATGTAGGGAAATTCAGAGAATGGGTATTAAAGAGCTTTGTTTGTAGAAAAACCGTGCTGATGGGTCACAATTCTCCTGTCACTTACCCCGCTTTTGGAGCAGCTCTGTTGAAAAACAAGCAACACAATGATGCAGGTGTAAAAATGGAAACACCAGCTGGCCTTGACTTGACTCTGATCTTATGTAAAACAATATTTGAAACAATAAAACAATATTTGTTTAGAAGGCAATGTGTACTCCTACTATTAGAAGGCTTTCTATTTCTGTGTTAAATCACACCATTCAAATGCAGACCTGCTTTCTCTGTGATGGGAATCTGAAATAACTTTGCATTAATGGGGAATTAGGAAAGGAATGACTCCTTAGACATGACACAGAATGGTCATGTGTTCATAGTGTTTTAGGAATAAAGTAAGTAATTGCTGTCAACTCTCTTAAAACACTCTACAAATAGAAAATCAGATTCAAGCAAGCACTAGCATTTTAGAAAAAACTGAGACTAGACCCACAAAGTAGCAACTGTGCAAGATATTTGAAAATTATAATCTTCTTTTGTAACAACATTCATAGATGGCAAAGTCTTAAGGCTTATAAATAGAATAAAATCCCATGTCTGATTTCCGATGGAGCAGAATAGACGATACACTGGAAAAGTCCTGTTGTTTTTGCCACAGCTCAATTAGCTGGGAAGGGCCATTGTGTGGGATGGCTCTCCCAGGGCTGTTATGTCCACAGGAAACACCAATACCACCATCAATAATCCCCCTTCCACGCAGAGAAAAGTTTTCCCATATGCAAATAATGTTGTGGTTTTGGTTTGACTGAGAAGCGACTATTGATAGAAGAACCTGTATTTTGAAAAAAAAATCACAAAATTTGTTTTACTTTTATATTGTGATCTGGATTTTTTCTTTTTCTTCTAAAGGCAAAGGGGCACGATGTGACTAGATTTGGCGTGGACTGGTTAACTTGGTGTTGTAAGGGTTAACTGTTTTATTTTTGGGACCCTGTGAATTCTCTTGTGAACAGAGGGCATTGTAGATCATAACTTACCAGTACAGGATGATCAGGAAAAATATAGGTATTTTTATCATTTTCATTATTTCTAGAACATTTAAAGAAAATATGTGTTATATTCGGGTTGCTTTTTCAGTTTACTGAGTAAATGTATTGCTGTAAAAGTTTTGATAATGGCATATTAAGAAACTCACTGATCATAAATGCTGTAGTCAAACATGATAATTTATGCAGAGAATAATTATAGATGACAAACAGAAACAAGGGCCAATTAGGACGATTACTGCTGTAGTGTCAAATCAAATGAAGTTTTTATCATTCCTGCTTTCTCTAAAATAAATCACAACACAAACCTGTTGGTCAGCATTTTGAATAAATGAACTGAGCAACTCTGAATATTGTTATGATGCTGAAGGTTACCAACAAAGTCAGTGCTGGTTATCTGAAATTTAGAAGCTCATTGATTCCCTTTAGAAGGATCTCTATAAATATGGAATAAAAATTGACATTGATTTCCTTTTTTTGGGGAGGAACCCTTGTACTGTAAGATAAGGGATATATTCAAGTGGATTTGATTGAACTTGCAAGACACAGTGAGCTGTGCAGTTCTTATGTGTACGTTTTTTGGCTTTCTTTCAAAATATACAAACTAGGAGCACTGCAGCAGCATTGTTTAAGGCTGTTTTTTAAAAAGAAGATGAAACATTACTAGGGGAAACATGGTAATCCTGCTTTTATACATGAGGCATGCACAGGTAGCATGGATTCTCCCAGAGTCATCACTTGTTATCTGAATGATTTTGTTTTGAAAGCTAAGAACCATTTATGGTTCCCTTGTCTGAGCTTTTGGAGAGGTACTGAAAGATTTCCATGGTTCTTTAAGAACCCTTTTCACCTCACAGTTTATTTTCAATTATCCTTCCTATCTGGAAGGCCCAGTTCTGAACTGGCTTGGAAAATCCCCCACCTTTTCTATGTTATCTGTTGGATAAGTTGACCTTCCCTTTCTACCCCAAATCATGGCTCAAGGCACCAGACTCTGTTCTCTCCTAACCTTCTCCAAACTGTCATGCCAGTAGGAAGCCTAAAGCTTAGGGTTACCTGGAATGAGACTGAAAAAGCTGTCTGAGTTACCCAGTGAGGCCTTGGTAATCACAGCTCATGACTAATCCAGAGAAAATTGCCTGGTCTGAGTGCCTGTCAGTATGGAGCTCTGGGATCTGTGCCGAACCCCTCCTGAGAGCTATAGAGGCTGGTGAGGTGAACTCTAATGCAGGTCTTCTCATCAGTGTCCTAGGTCCCTGCAATAGCAGGAGATTTTCTAAGGTAGATTGCCCCGGTGGTTATAGGAAGGGACAAAAATTACTCCCCCAGTCATTGCTGAATGGATCTAAGGAAATTTCCTGCCTGACTCTAAAGCTGAGGAACTAAGGTTAGTCCTGTGTGAGAAGAGCATACCGGGCAGGTTTTTAATTGCACTAGGATCACCAGTCCACCATGTCTCCACCAATGAAATCTCTTTTTGTCTTCCTTCTTAAAAATCAAGCTAAGCATGAAATAGAGTAGGGGAATAAAAACTGCCTTTACCCTCTCATCTGCTTATAGCTGGCAAGTGATAATTCTACTCTAGAGTGCTCCAGTTCCCTTAAAAAAATAAAATTTTGTGGAGCTTTGGGCAGATATTGTAGAGGTGAAATAGACACATTAAGTGGTACTTTGCATAAATCAGAATGTATTCAGAATCTTTATTTCTGCCCTTCTTTGGAGAAGACCTTTTCCTGAGTGGCACAGATTCACTGTGTTTTACTCAGCTGAGGCCTTACTGGGAATTACTTTGCTTCCTAGCCCTGCTGGGTGTGTTTTTGCGGGGTGAAAAAAAATGACAACAATAAGCCTGATGCAAATTGTATCTCTGTTAAAGCTATTGTGCCAGAGTAGGTAGCACAAAGGGTTTCTGGCTGAGTGCTACCCCACTGAGCTGTGTTGTTGCAGCTTTCTTTGTCCGTGGTGCCTGGGATGCCGGTGTCCTCAGCTGACTCCAGCTGAAATAGGCGAAACAGCTCTTGGCAAATCTTCATGTCCCACTGCAGGGCTGTGCCCACAGCCAGAAGGGGATGCTCAAAAATGACCTAACCCCCCCTGCTCCCTCCTCAGCCAGGCCTCTGTTGGGACCCCAGAAAATTAGGGTGTGTGACCCCTGTCACACCCTGTGGAATTATTCCTGTTTTTTACATCTCATGAAAAAGGCAGCTTTTCTTTTGCTAAACTTGGTGATCTGGTGAAAGAAAGTGCAAAATATATTTGTTGTCTTGCAGCAAGAAGGGAAAACTTAAACTGTTATAGAATGTCTTTTTAGCTAGGAGTTCAATGATAATGACTGCAGAGAAGCAATTTTAGTACTTCCCAATGATTACGGGTTTATAGTTTCATAATTATTTAATGCTCGTTAGATATATCTATTTAAGCACGCTTCTTCTGATGCAAGATCTCTTGCTAAGCTAATTTGGAGTGACTCCCTGCCAAATCAATATCAATCTTCTGGCAAATATTATTAAATATTTGTTTGATACCTATTTACAAGTAGGAAAATAATTTTGCTGCCAAGGGATTGTAAATGTGTGAAAAAACACTCTGACAGCTTACTTCACTCACTGTCTACAAGCTGGCGTCTGCATGCCAAAGTTGGAAGACTAAGATGAAGAACATAATTAAGGAAACATATGAAGGCTAGCACAGGGTTGGAGATTAATTAGCTGCGCGTCAATAATCCCATCAATATCCGATTAACAAATGACACATTGCCCAATGAAACACATTGATTCATTCACACTCCACACTGTTAATAAATTGAAGCTGCTTTGCTAAATGAGAAAGCTGACAAAATAATAGCTTCCTAATACTTCTCCAGTATTGTGATAAAAATGTAAAATTAGCCCAAAGTATACTTAATTTAGCAGCACTGTCACTACACTTATGAAGCTTGTTAGCGCATAAGTGGGGAAGTTTTTTTATCATTGAAATGTTAGAATGGATGCATTAATATGTGGATGTATGCAAAAGTAGAGATGGAAATGTTATCTGCTTGTTTGGAATGGAATTCTTAATTAAGGTGTTTTGTCAGAGGTGACATAAACCTTCTGTATAATCTTGGGACTGGAGTTTTAATGGGCATTTTTTCTTAAATACAAAATATTGGTTTCTAAGCCTAGTGTTTAAAAAGTCACTGACCTTTTTTCTTTTACTCATTTAAGTAGAAGTTGATATCAGTGTTTTGCGTTGTGAAGACCAGATAAAAATAATTATTTTTGATGAGGAAAATTTTGAAATCTTGAAGAAAGCAGATGTAAAAATTGAGCTCTCTTTTCCCTCCTATGCATTGGGACACTCAGTGTGCTCCTACAAAAGAAGCTGTGTGTAAAAACGTGAAAAACATCGGCAGACAAAATGTGCTATTTACTTGTCTTATTAAACTGTCAGAAGTATTCAAAACTATGGAGAAATTCAGGAACAGAAAACATTGACAATATGTTTCTGCTATGAGACCAATACTTCCTCAATGGTTTCATGAGGTATTTGAAAGAATACTGTGATGGGATTATTGCAGTAGCAGCTTGTATTGGATGTATTACACTTCAACAAAGCATTTGTTAGAGGGATGGAAAAACCACTACAGCTATCAGGGTCTGGATATGGTTTTGTTCTGCACAGCAATAGGAAAAATCTGTTCTCCTGGTTTTGTGGAAGGGGATATTCTCATCCATGAACTACTTGGTAAGAGCAGTGGGGCTTCATTTCTTCGGGTGTGGAGTTTTTTCTTTTTGTTTGTTTTGTTTTGTTTTGTTTTGTTTTTTTGTTGTTGTTCTTTAAATGTAGAATTCTTCCAACCAGGTGAGGAAAGCCTACCAGGTGACCTCCTTCCCCTCCCTCATTTGGCCACCTACAATTTCTCTGGCTCCTTTGGTGAGAGCCTGCATTGCTACAACAAACCAGCTGTGTCCCAGCTAATTCTAGCTGTGCTGGTGTTTGCAGCATCTCACCAGCACTCCTTGCTGTCACCTGCCAAGCCCCCTGATGCTGCCACCTGCCAGCCCCCTTGCTGGTGGGTGCCCCTTCCCACTGGCAATAAGAACCAGTGGGTACGTGGAAGCACTGTCTGGTTGGTGTCAAGGGCACCCAAAGTGCCCAGGGGCAGCAAAAAGCACAAAGCAAAAGATTGCTTTAGACTTTCAAGTTATCTAGATCACTTTCTAGGAAATTTGGAAGGTTTGAAATCCAGAGGCCCAACCATTTGCTTTGCTTTTAAGAATTACAGTGCTCCTGTTAGGACTTTTTTGAGTCATTGCTATGCATTCAAAAAACCTTAACTGTTAGACCTCACAAAAAAAAAAAAAAAAAATTACTGTGATTAGAAATTAGAGATCAAAAATGCTCATTTCAGTACTTAAAGATTGTTCCCCCACAGTGTGAAGTGCTATTTTCAACACAATTTTCAACAAACTGGCTAATGTTTGGTCCATCTGTAGCTTAACTAACCATCATTAACTTTTTAGGGCTCCATGATATGCTGAATAGCTTGGAACAACCAATGATTTTACTACCAATCTTAATATTTAGAGTTCCCTGTGGAGTCATGTATGGTTCTTGATGAAACCATTATTTACAGGATTAAAATCTCTTGGAAAAGTCCATTCCTTCTGACTGTACTGAGATTAACACATGCTTGCAGTCCAACTTGGGATAAAAAAAGGACTTTACATGAGGTGTAACACTTTATTCATTTAAAGAAACCACAATTATGTCTAAAATGTCAACAATCAGAAATGCAGTGTACCAACACCTACTCTAGATCAATTAAGGGCAGCCTGCTACTGCAAACTGTTATTATTTAATTTGATTCGGTGTTGTGTTAGGAACAGTCCTTGTAATGAGTAATTATTTGAACATAGAAGTACATGGGTACTCCTGCCAGATCTGTGGCATTGGTCCTAGAATTTATAATCATAAGTCATGAAGGGTTTCCTTGTAACTGGTCTTGTGAGAGTGTGAGGTGGTACTATTTAGAGCTTTATCTGAAATGCATACCTGAACAGAAGTTTGCTAACACAAGAAAAGTAGAAAAAAGAATATCTTATTGGGTCTCTGGCTATGTTTACAGCCTGTGGCAGTCACTGGGTAAGAATTTAATTTCACAAAAATTGTTTCATGTTAGGAGATTTTTGACACCAGTTGGTCTGATACCAGCTAAACTTATATTTCTCATATACCCACTCTTTTAAAACTCAACCAGAAAATACCCTATTTTCACAGGTATGCTCAATTTTCTGAAGCATTCATATATTAAAAATTAGTGAGCTGAGGTTTGTCTTGACACCTTCAGGCTGAAGGAGCACTTAGAGAAGTCTCTGGTGCCATGCAGCCCCTTGGCATGTGATTAGTTAATCTATGTGACTCTCTTACCTCACTTAAGAGAAGTCAGTGGTGACCATCTGCAGCTTCCACTGAAGGCAATATGGAGTTTCAGGTCCTTCTGCTGTGATCTGAATGTTGTGATCTGTGGATGCTTTGCATGTTTTGTCCTCATATAAATCACATTAACATCTCTCCCCATCATGCAGATGAGGAGTACCCAGGAGCAGGAACTTCTCTGAGGGGCACATGCCCACCAGATATCAGGAATGGACTCTGGAGCAGTTCAGTCAATAGCATGGCTCCTCACTATAGTGGCAATATTTCAAAAGCAGTTAATAAGGGTGAGGATACACGTCTGCCTCCAGGGAACGATCCTCAGATACCAGCAGGAGGAAAATTGGAAGTGTCAAAAAAGGAGGGTAAAAATTAAAAATAAAAAATCCATTGCTATTAGACCTACAGCATGCTAAGACCTGAAGGAAAACAAAATGAAGCTTGTGAACTTCAGCTGGTGATTGGAGCTTTCTGTCATTTACCTGATAGCCTCTCAATGAAGCTTTGTCTTGTTACCAAAATGGGGATCTAGTGGCTGCTTTCTTGTCCAATTCCTCTTCCTTTTTTTTTCACCTGCTCTAGTTACAGTACATTTGAATATCTTTATAGTCTTTCTTGAACACAGCCATGATTCTAGAAATGATCTTAAATGTCATGATTTAGGTAGCCAACTTGGAGAAGTGTGCTCTCTCCCCTCCTTTGATCTGAGCTTGTATGGACCATCCAACTCCTCCTACTCATTTCATCTTCACTTGGAAAAGGACTAAAGTGAACATTCAAGAAAATCAAATTAGCTCCACAATAGGCACTGCTCCTTGGTTTCTCATCATGCAGAAGTGCTAATAGCAACTGGCATCTACAAAATCTTTCCTCAATGTGTGTTTCTAGTCTTAGAGACTCCCTGAGCAAGTGGTAATATGTGTGTGTTCAAAGGCTTTGCTGGGCTTCTCTTCCAGGATTTTGCCTGTTTTTAAGCCTGTGTAAACTTGTGTTAGCCATAATATCTTGTGACATGAGTACTTAACCATGCCATGTGCAGGCAGTGCTCCTCTATTTCAGATCTACTGCCTGATTATTTCATTGGGTGACCAGTAGTTCTTGCATTACAACAAACTGTGAGCAATGCTGTTTTTTCCAAACCTCCTGCTGTTTTACAGATCTGTCAGATGCCCCCTCAGATCTGTTTTGCAGTCAAAGAATTCCAGACTATCTAATTGTTTCTTAGACAGAAACCATTCAATATCTTTGATCTTTTTGCTTTCCTTCTCATGTGCTTTTTCTAGTTTTATTGTACCTGCGTCTGTGCTCATGCTTGCTATTCTAGCTGTGCATCAAAGGTTGATTTGACATGTCAGAATGAGATAGTGGCTGTTGTCTCTGTAGTAATTGGCAATAACTTATCAGACTGCCTAACCACAACTTCTGCTGTACAGTCTGTGGCACAGTGTTTCACCTGTGCTGCATCCAGCCTTTAGTTCTGTAATTCATCTAGACAAAGAATTATTTGCATTTCTGCTTACATTTATAACTGTATTTTGGTGTTTCCTGCTACCATCTTGCCCTTTCACCTGGGTGTGTTGTTTTTTCTTGGCATTGGAATGTCCTGGTATATTCTGTTTCATGTTTTGAAACCTTAGCCCAGTTGTTCGGACCATAAGTTTGGCACTAATTGGTAATGTGGACAAAAGACTAATAGAAAAAGAAGAGCTAAGCTGCTGTTTCTTTGGGAAAAGATTTTTTATAAAAGTGAGATAACAAATGATTTTTTGGTCCTGTTTTCACTGTTGTAGGGGACATCAGGATGCTGGATGTGTGACATTTCTACTTCCTCCTTTTGAGTGCCCCTTTCAGGCATTTCAGACAACACCCTGGCTCCCTCGTGTTAATACCCACAGCTTCATCTGTGCTGTCTGCACACTGCTTTTTTTATCTCACTTATACATGTTTGGGGAAATGAATGTCTCTTCCAGCGTATTGTGCACAAAATTTCCTGATACAGGCACTAATACATGTGGAGTCACTGTGCACACTTGTTAGATATATATGCAGTATCACTTGAATTGACCTAAAGCTCATAGGGTAAGCAGCAGAGATGCAGGGTTTCCTTCATCTAAACTCTGGCTTTTGTGCTATACAGCCTTTCATTGGTTGGTGGTAACTCACTGAAATGGTAATTCTTAGAATTAGACACTCAAAACAAAAGGCTCCTTTTAAAATAACCAAATCCAGCAATCACAAAGAATGTAGCATTTGAAAAAAAGTCTTGTTTCCTTGAATCACATTTTCCTGCTAGTCCTCAGCCCTTTATTGATGACAGATAGAAAAGGCTGTTGCTTGTGTTAGTTGTAAACTTCCCTTTGTCAGAGCCCTTTCCACCATCTGTCATTGCATAACTGTATGTTCCCAGGTTTGTAGCTCTAATGTGTTTTTGCTGTTTTGTGTACAGTACGTTACAAGTTATAAAAGCTTGAGTAAATAATTCATGTAAAAACCTTTGTAAATATTGTCAAACTGCGGAATAAATGATTTACTAAGAGGTCTCTTGGCTCAGCCTAGCAGCTTTATTACTGTAACTTGTTTTGTAAACAGCCTCCTCCCCTCCTCTCCCCTTATTTTTTCCATCAAGTGTCTTTGTGTAAATTCTATTGCTAAGCACTACTTAGATGCATTTCAATCACCATAAATAATGCAATGTCAGTGCTTTAACCACCTGGAGACTCCATTCAGAAGTCAACCAAAGGTGCAGTTTGTGTGAGACCCTTAAGGGTATATATTTTCAATGTGTGTAGAACAGTGTACTTCCCACTGTTTTCATAGCTGATTGCATTTGCTGGAGATGGCTCCATCTCAGCTGGAAGGTGGTTTCCTGACAGACCTCGGGTTTCCAGAGAGCTGGAACCTGTGCTCCATTTCACGTCCTGTGAATAATCTGCAAATTGTGTTGTGTAAAATAGATCAGGACCTAGGGTTATAAGAGGTAGTCCTGAAAAACATCAGAGTTTTTTCTAGCTTTTTAATAAAGTGTTGTCTGAATGGTCAGAGGGAATGAAATCAGAAACATTTGTTGTAAATGAATAATATGACTTTGCTTTGATGTATTCATGAGCCCCTTGTTAGCCTTCTGAAAACACAACTGAAAATGAAATGTTTCTTCAATAATACTGGAATGGGAAAATGTGTTACATCTGAGTCCTTATGGGCAGGCATAATTGTGTGGCTACATGTGCTTGTTCTGAGTTTGTCCTGTGAAATACAAGCACACTTGACAGATGTCAAACCCTTGGTGAACAACTGCAGGATCAGGATACTGGGAGCTGTGGACAGTCCATGTCATCATATTGACTCAGAATTTGAGCTTAGGCTTGAGCCACTGTGTGTATGGATATCCATGTTGCTACATGCTGTTTTTCCTGCTGACTCCTGGATGGAGTGTGCAGTCATACTTTCCTGACAGGAAGAGACAGGCATTGCTGGAGAGAGCACATCACAGTGGAGTGGTGTGCAGGACAAACACGGGCTGTCATGGGTGCCCTGGCTCTGCAGACTCAAACTGAGGAGAGCACAGCTGTTGGATGAGATGGACGTGGCCAAGTCACCTTCTGCTTGAGGGAGACATGAGCTGAAATTGTGCTGCCCAGGCATGTGGTGCCACAGCTGCAGGGTAATGTTTGCAAGCATAAGGATGGTGGGCAGCTGTGGGGGAAGTTTTAAAGTGATCCGGAGTGTCCAGGGAGTCTCCAGCCATTTTGATGGCTGCCTTGGTGAGCTTCTTCCCTTGTCATGCCAGCTCATCTTGTCACCACTCACCCCACTTCACTTAGCTCTCAAGTTCCATGGAAATGGACTATTCACTAAAAAGCCTGGAGATCACCTGTTTATGTCTCTTGGTCATTTTTCTGCGCAGTAGTGCAATCCGGCCTAAAACCACCCAGTAATTGTTCAAACAGGTTCAATAACACGTCTTCAAACTCTCCTCTTATGAAAATGATGTTTTCAGTGTTAACTGCTTTGAAGTGCCTTTGTGCCAGACTGATCTGAGCAGCTTTTGATGGTCACTTACAAACCTTTCTGACTCTGAGAATGGTGGAAATCATTCATTAGCTTCGTATTATTATGTCTGATAATAAAGCTATCTAGAAGTGGTGGAGGACTGTTTTGTGATTGTAGAGATGGAATTTTTCACCTGTTTTAGGAGTTACTCATCTTCTAATGACTTATCTGGGTTCAGGCTCCAAGAAACAGAGGAACTAAGCTTTCACTGTCTTGAGAACTAAGGTTGGACTTCAGGAAAGAAACCTTTTGGAGAACGCGGCAATAGATTTTGTGTATTTCTGTATGTCTGGTGCAATGAGGAAAAAAACCTCTTCCCTCTGGCTTTTTAACCCCTATACAAAGAGAGCTGTAGTGTCCCAGGGATGAATGTAACTGAGTGCATGAGAAAGAAGCAGCTGATAATGGCAACCTTGGATGAGGCTGAGCTGATGAAAGAAGAAATAATGGTGCATCCCCTACAAGTTATTGCTGGTAGTTTCCATAAAAGTTAAGTAAATGAAGTCTGAGTCTCAATTAAACAGCATCTTGTCTGTCTTGTGTGCCCAGGACAATACATTGTTTGCTGTGAATAGACCACCCGAGGGCTGGTCATGTGTTTTGGTAAAAATCATAGCTTTGTCAAACAAAGCAAAAGGCGTAATTATAGCCTTTTTATATTAAAGAATCCACCCTATTTTAATTATTATTGTGCATTTCCAATTAGAAGTGTGTTAAACTGTTGCCATTAGAAACTTTAAAAGCATGAAAACAGCAAAAGGCCAGAGACAAGACGAGAGACGAAAGAATCCTAAAAGTCATCCAGTCAGATATGGCCACAGAATACAAAAATACTCTCAACAGTGTCAATAGTTGTGGTATGAAATACATGATGCTTAACCATGTGCATCATTGGTGTTATGAGATCTAAATTCTGAAGTCTAGATAGCATAGTGTTTTAATACCTGTGAAATATCAAATGGATGCAGACTGAGAAGGGAGTCTCTTTGAAAGATCACTTTGTAGCCTCAATAAGTCCAAGTATAAAATCCCTTGAGATTTCTTTTCACAGTGTGCATGCACAGGTATCAATTTTTGTGTTCATACACACAATTATTGAATTAAAGATTTTGTTTGGGATGCTCTGTTTAAAACTTCTGTGTATCTTTCATTGGTTAGTGAGTTACTTTAAAGCCTGGTCCTCTTCTCGTGGTGCTTTTCTTGTTAAACTTTTGTGTGAGTTACAGGTCAGCCCTTGGAGACTGATCTCTGTCCTGCAGCACACTGTGGTAGTCTCACTTTCAGTGGAGCCTGCCCTTACTGTGGAGCAGCTCTGCGTGCTCTCACCCTGACACTGCTGCACCCTGTGGTCACCTGCTGCTGCTGAACATCTCTGGAGACTGGAGAAGGAATGTTTTAAGTTATGCCTTGGTTTCCTGGGTCTGCCCAGTGCTCCCTTCGCTGATGGACCTGCCCAAATGACCTCTGCTTTTCTCTGTTGCATTGCTCTCTGTAAGTCCCTGATGGAAGGGGACTTACAGGAACCTGTGCAACTCTGACAGGAAATGCCTATTTCCTGTGACCTAGGCACACTGAGATTTGATTGGGATGCTTTTTATATCTCCTTGCTGTGAAATAGAAATTAATCCTGTAGGAACTAGGAGAGACAGATCTTTCTGTGCCTCTGCTTCTGTTGTGGTCATTTAAACACAAATCTATTGGCTGCTGCAGCACAACTATAACTGGTGTTCCCATGAGGAGAAAAATACAGAGAAAGCTCCATTACTTTGGATGAAAAGATAATTTCTGTGCCTACTAATTGTGCAGACTGAGGCATTGCATCATTTGGATGCAGTTCTCACTTCTCAGGGGTTAAATATGCAAGTTAGTCTTGTAATACTGTCTTGTTCTGGACTTTCCTTGTATTTCTTCACGAATTGCCTTGTTTTTATATTATTGTAGCATCAAAAGTCTCAGGCAGGGCCCAGGAACCAAGCATGAGAAGGGCAGCATGCAGAGCAACAAGTACTTTCTAATTCCAAGCATATACAATCCAAGTGCTAGAAAGAGGTGATAGATAAATAAGAACAAGAAAACACAGGGGAAAAAATCCAAACAATGGGTATGGTACATCAGTAACCCACTCTGGGGACTAGATCTTTAGCATGCATTACAGCAGTGCAAGTTTCAGTCATATACTATTGTATTTATTGCTTTTAAAAATTATTATTGCTTTTCTGGGTTATTCCTAACGTGCTTGGCCATTGCAATTTTCATCTTTAGGATGATGGACTATCTCTTTTTTTGTATGATCAGTGAAAAAGGACATGAAAGCTTGGGGAAATATGGGACTAATCAACGTCTGTATTTAATTTTCCAAATATTTATCTGGATGGAGTAGGACCCTTAAGTTTTGGGCAGATGACTTTATCAGAGAAGAATTGAACTTAGCTGATTGCAGCAGAGTTTCTTGCACAGTTAAAATCCTCAGGGCAAGGCCTGTTTCCACAAACACCTTCATCTCCTCCCCGACACTGGGGAGCAGGGTTGCAGTGACACAGAGCAGTGACCTTCAGCTGCAGACTTACAAAAAGTCAGTTGAGTATAAAGGCCATCTAGAGCAACTACAGTGAGTGCAGTATCAGCTGGTGCTGGCAGTATTCTGTGGCAGAAAGCCAAAGCTGCTTCCCTGGCACATATCCCCCCATCTGGGCACTCAGAAGGGAAGAGCTATTGGGGACTGGACATCCTTTGCTGTGCCTATAGGGTGCTACAGGACAGCAGGTTACAATGGGGTTGTGTTTTAGCAACTAGGCTGTCAAACACCATAAAATAAAACAAGGACTGTATATAATAGCTGATGTTCTGCAACCCCAGTGACTCGCCGTGTCTCTCCTAAGGAGAGAAAGTTGCTGGAGCCACCTTCTGTGGCTGCCTGAAAGGCACACCTTTGCAGGTCCCATCTGGTGCTTCTCACTTAGCTCTTGATAAAAATCTCCCCTCTTGCTCCTCTCTCTGCTAACATGTGCCAAGAAACATCCTTCTGTCACTGCTGGTTCCATGTGCCAGGTGGATGGACATTGCAGGAGGTTTACATCATGCTGCTTATCAGCTACTTCTGCATCATGACGCAAGTATCTTCTCACTGTCAAACCCTCTGGCAGAAATTACCTTTGATTAGTTCATTCTCTGTAGGTTACCCAGATGTGCTTTTTGATAGCAGTGCTGTCACATTTATTTCCTAAGCAGCAGTAATTATTATTGAAGAAAAAAATAAAAAAAAAATTTAGATCCCATATTTAGACCCTGTTACCCACTCTTTTAGGCATAAAATGGTGGCTGAGCACTGTTTTCTTTACCAGGTTGTTTGTCTGAGTTCTGGAGAAGAGCATCCCATGGAGGAGCTGGAGAGGTTTCTGTTGCTGGCTGATTTGCTCTGGCACCTGATGTGCGTGCCAGCAGCCATCTCATCAGGGGGACGTGGACGTCACTGTCACCATAGAGACAGCAAGGAGGATTTGGTTTCAAAAGGTGAAGAGAAGCTGGGAAGTAGGAAGGTAAGCTGGGTCTGCATCTCAACTCATGGAGGATTTTAAAGCTGTATTTAAAAGGAGGCCACAGTAGAGGAGCACTCTACTGAATATTTATACACGTTTGGAAATGTGCATCTAAGTATTGTTTCCTATGCATATATTTACATGTATTCTTTTGAATAGGCTTGGGTGCAAAAAAACCCAACACAGGTTTTTTGAGACCCTGCTAGCATTCAGTTTGTACTCCTCCAATTAATTCTTCTTTTGCAGGTGATGGAAAAAAAACCAACTTGAATTATATTTAAGTTTAATTTTAAGAAGTTGTAAATATCCACTGCTTCAAGATTTTCTGTTTTGCATAGGAGCTGAGTGAGCTGTGGTGTGCTCTAAATTAACATTGTTCACTTCAACCCCTTCTTGTGGTCTTCAGTTGTGCTTTAGCAAGGGTATGGATGTAAAGCAGTGGTGAGTGTTGACAGGCAAGGTAGGGATCAGCCATAAGTCATTGTTTAACCACATGGGACTTTTAAAGCCTGAGTCTATACTGGCCTGGGACAGCTTGCAGATCTCTCTCTGCCCACTCTTTATCAACAGATAAAATCACCCCTCCTCAGGGTTTACTCCATCCCTTGAAGATACAACCTCAGTGATGCATGGACTTGTTTAAAGCTTCATGCTTAAGTTTGCACGCTTATAATCCCCAGCAGGGTGCTGACCCCAAAAGGATGTTTCTTATACCTTGGAAGCAAAAGGTAATTCACAGGTATGGCTCTGTGGGAGAGGAATGGTGGCAAGGAGGAGTGCAGCCAGCAGAGTGACAGATGAACTCTTGAGTAATGCCATATAAGCATTACTACAAAAAGGGTGGTGGAAGGCTTACAGGGACTGATAAAAGACCTTGTCTGCAAGGCCATGCAGTTCTGGATGCCGCTGGAGAGGATGGGGCTGGGTGCGTGTTTCTGATCTCGGGCCAGAGATGCTCAACAGAGCCCTTGAGCTCCTCTTGTCGTTGCCCAGCCTGCCACAGCTTGAGCAGGAAATAGCCAGAGTACAGCAGGTTTTTTAACCATGACACACTTGTCTTGACAGCTGGAGGAAGTCTGGCGTGGGAGCCAAATCTCCTGGCTTTGTGTCAGCTCTGGGGTATCTTTCCTGTTTTGGGAATTCCCCGCTGGGGAGGTACCGCTGCTGTTTGGAGCAGAGCTCAGATCTCAGCCCCTGGGGCTGTCCACTCTGGGAGATGTTTTTGGCAAGAATAAGTAATTTTTGCTATTTCTGAGTCTCTTTGACTTTATAAATAGCTAAGTGACAAGTAAAATTTGGGTATTCACCCCATGGCTGAATTTTCCGCAGGGATGTTTGCATGTGTGCGTAATACCATTTATATTTATTATTCCTGCTGCTGTCGTCACTCACACGTTTTCTGCAAACAGAACAAAGGGCTCCCTTTGCAGTCAGCTCATGGTCCAACTGCTGCACAAAGACAGTGGAGGGCACAGAGAGTGCCTGGGGGGCACAAGGAATCCTTGAGATAACATTGCTTGGGCTTCTGTTGTCAGACCTCTACAAACCATGATAATACATGTAGGCTTCATGCTAATGAGAGGCAGCCAGGGTGCATGTGAAGAACTGAACTGTCTATTTACATGCAGCTGGGGCTTGCATTTTTGGGGGTACCGTTGTTGGGGCATGCAGGGAGCTGGCTGACTTCTGTAACAAACTGCATTTTTAACTGATTTTATCTGATGGCTGCTGCAGGATCTTGTCTACCCAGATTTTAGTCATTCACTCTGACTTCTGTTTTAGGAACCTTCTGACCAAATTGATCTTTGGTATTGATATAATGATCTGTGCTGGTGAACTTTCGGGTTTGACTCACTTTCTGGGATCAGCCTATGTGTCAGCTATGGTTCACTCTCATCATTAATCATTTGATCACGCTTTTTTGAGAGAATAGAAACTGTGATTTATGTTAGATTCAGAGTTCATCCAGTTCACTTCCCAGTCTCCTATGGTGGTGGTGGTGGTCTCCAGCTGTTTCAGCGAAAAGAAAAAGGAATCCTGCATTAGGCAGGAAGAGGATAAGCTCTCTAAGCTGTAATAGAAACTTTGCTTTCTTCAACAGATAAACCATTCTCTGAGAACTTGATTATCAATTAAGATTACTACAAAGCCAGATGCTAAGAGGAGAGTTAGATACCAACATTATCAATCTGAAAGGTTTTACTAATGCAGAAGCCACTTCTGAGGGACAACAAAAGCAGGAGGACAGGACATGAAGATGGGCTTGACCTCCAGCCTAGAGCCCTGAACTTGGCACATTTAATCAGCTACTTCTCGACTGGAGGGGCTAATTAGCCACTCCTCTGGTTGCTCATCCCCTGCAACCTGCTCTTGCCACAGCGTGTGTAAGTTTTACCTGCTGGGGGAGAATTGGGAACAATACCTATTCTAACGAGCACCACCTTTTTTCCCCTCTTGTTAGGAGTGTTGGTAATATAATTCCTCTATAATACATAATACCTCTCCTATAATGCTTCTTACTTGATTGCATATATGTAATGGTCAGGGCCTGCATCTGGAAATTATGCAGTAACAATATATTTTTTCTTCCTGCCTACAGCAGGAGTATTTATATATAACAGATTTTTGCCATGGTCTTACGAGGTGGTACAAGAAGTAAAGCCACGACAGCTATCTTACTTGTGGGGTTATTGTGTGATATTGTCATGTCTTCATAAGATTTTCTGAGGTTTTCTTTGGCTCAGGCTGTTAAGATTGGCTGTAGTTGTGTGTTTGCTTTGAGAATAAGGGAGTACATCTCTGCCATCATGCCACTGGGTTTGCTGGCATGCAGATAATTTACCAATTTGTGTTGAAAAGGTAGGAAAAAGAAAATGTGAAACTGATGTTGGGCATGATTTCAGATTATAGAGATATTTACTCACTGTCAGCATCTGTGGTGATCGTGGTGATCATTGCCCAAAATTAGATATTGCTTTTTCTCTACACACTTCCATACACTGATAGATGCTTGGATTTTTCAATTGCCTCTGAGCTCAATCCTTCAAGTGTCACTTAAGATACAAGCTCGTGTATTTTCACCTATGTTCATTCTGTAGAAGGATGAAAGAAGCAAAATAACATTTCTGAGTGCTCAATGTTATTGTGGAGGTATGCAGTCCCTTTCCACGAATCAATGGACTTTTGGGAAGGTTTCTAAGTGTGTCTAAATCCTGCTGTGCTGTTGGCCTTTCTCTCAGATTGGGCCCCAGCCAGCAAGGAAAAATTTTCAGGCAATCCAGCCAGGATTTTTCCATGTGATAAAGGGAATGATGAAGAACTCTAAGCTCTGAACAGATGACTCAGTGCCTCTGGTGCTGAGTTAGACCTATCACTGTGCTGGTTGCAGAGGCACGCAGTCCACACCCAATTTCATCCTCTGCCCACACACAAATGTGTCATCTATCTGTGCATGATTGAAGTGCTCATATCAGACATGTTTACCTGGGAAAATTGTGGGAATTGTCCTAAAAGGTTATTATATGCTTCTGATTTCTTTCCTCTCTGGTCTTTCTGTCCCCTCTTTGGATCTGTTGCACCTTTTAGGGGATCACCTTGTGCAAGTAGGTCTGTATGGGAGAACTGTATTTGCAGGGCAATTTGTGAATCATATCAGTCTAAGAAAACTTAATGGGAGGGACCCAGTGAGATAGATAAAACAATGTATGGAAAAGAAACGTATCGCTTTTCTTATTTTGGGTATAAATATTTTGTCTTAATGCCAAGTATTCCATGAAAATATTAGTTTGGATCAATAGAATTGATAAAGGCATATGCTCTTTGTTTTCATGAATAACAAAGGATTAAATTGTGGCTGTACCTGGCATCCATATGCAAGTCATGTGAGGTTCAGCTCAGTTCTATGAAATTTAGTGATATGAAATTCACCTTCACAACACTGTGTAAGAGAGGCTGTGATATAATTTAGGAAAAAGTGACTTTCTAGGCTAAAGGAATGTGAACATGTGTATCTTATGTTTGATGTTATAATTACAAATGTACAAGAGATGCAGCCTTCCACGGCCTTGATCAGAACTTTAGTTTATGCTTGTGTGTATCTCTGAGATTAGGAATGCTAAGCAAGGTTCTCTGGCTTTTGTGAAGGGTGGCCTCAAGCCATCCTTCAGAGCACAGGACATCCTTAGGCAAAGTATAACAAGGATTTGTCTCAAAGCAAAGGTGGAGGCTGAGGCCTGGTTCATGACAAGGTGGTTTCCAAGCCACCCTTGCTAGAAGGGAAAGAGGAGATAGGATCTTCTGTCTGGGAAGAGTTTTTCCAAGTGCTGCTGACAGAACAATTGCTTTCTAACATTAAACAGCCTAGAGCTGGAGGACAGGAAGATTTATTCTGTGGAACAGGGAAAAAAACGGGAATAGAAAGAGAGGAAAAATCAGGTTCCATAATCTCCTTTACCCTTCAGAGGACTACAGAATCAATGCCTTCTGAGGAAAGGATACATGGAGGCTTTGTAGAAGACCAAGGTTTAGAGCATCTATCATCAATTTTCTCTTGGTTCACTTTCCTTTATCTGTCAGTCCCAAGAATTCCCAAAGTACACTGAAGCCAGAAGATTTCAGAGTCCTACTTCTGAAGCCAGTCATGGCTGAGTCACATCCTGCCTTACCTGACATTGCACAAATGACCCAGAGAAAACGGCATGATGTGACTGCTCTGTGGTAACTTAAATGAGAAGGATGGTTGGTGGCATGCATTTCTCAACAAGCAGAACAGCAAAATACTTTTTTGGAGAACTGTCAGCAAAGGCCGTTGCAGAACAAAGGAAGTACAGGCATTAATCTGGGATAATGATGGACAAGAGGTAGCAGGAGGATCTGAGAAGATGTGAGTCTCTTAACATGTGACAGTTTTTACTGGAAAGCCAGGAGCACAGGTTTGACTAGTTCCTAAAGGAGTAGAAATTTTTTTTGGCTCCTATTTAAGAAACAACTTACAGTATTAATGGCAGCAATACAAAGGAAAGACAAAGATCTTTATCAGTCATTTTTACTTTGGTTTAGTTAACTTTTATATATAAAAATATTCAAATACAACTGTGTAAACATACATCACATTGTGCTGTTAGTCTCTGAGTTGAAATATTGTTATATAGGAATGAAAACAAATAGGAGCAAATAATTTAATTCCAAAATATCTGCAAATGACAAGAGGTGTTAGAGTTTGGTGTTGGGCCCATCTTTGACAGTGGGATTGAGGACAGCCTCAGCAAATTGGCCAGTAACACCAAACAGTGTGGTGCAGGTGACATGCTGGAAGGAGGGGGATGCCATCCAGAGGGACCTTGGCTACAGAACCTTGAGAGATGGCACTGTAGGAACCCCATGAAGCTCAAGGCTGAGTACAGAGTCCAGCACCTGAGTGGGACAATCCCAGGCACAAATAGGCTTGGGTGGTGAATAGATTGAGAGCAGCCCTGAGGAGAAGGACTTGGGGGTGTTGTTGACAGGAAACTCAGCGTGACCTGACAATATGTTTTTAGAGTCCAGTAGACCAATAATGTCCTGGGCTACATCAAAAGAAGTGAGATGGGGTCAGGGGAGTTGATTCTGCCCTTCTGATCTCAAGTCAACCAGCCTGGTTACTGTGTCCAGTTCTGGACCCCACAATATAAAGAAGGGACCTGTTGGAACAAGTCCCGATAAGGGCCACGACAATGATCGGAGGGCTGGAGAACCTCTCCTATCAAGTCAGACTGAGAGTGTTTTTCAGCTTGGAAAAAGAGAAGGCTCTAGGTAAACCTTACAGCAGCCTTCCAGTTTCTGAAGCCAGCCCACAAGAGAGCTGGAAGGTATTTTTTACAAAGGGTTGTGGTGATAGGACATGAGGTAATGGCTTTAAGCTGAAAGAGGGTGGGTTTAGGTTAGATATTGGAAAGAAATTCTTTGCAGACATTGAGGTGAGGCACTGGAAAAGATTGCCCAGAGAAGCTGCGGATGCCCCATCTCTGGCAGTGTTCAAGGCCAGGTTGGGTGAGGTTTTGAGCAACCTGCTCTAGTGAGACGTGTCCCTGCCCATGGTAGGGGGTTGGAACTGGGTGATCTTTAAGGTCCTTCTGACCCACTGACCAGTCTGTGATTCTTTGAAATGCAAATGTGGGTTGAAGTCAGCACAGTATTGGGGTTTTTAATGTGGGACTGTCACTACCAGTAGCCTCCAATGCTCGGGATTTGAAGTGCACTAGCTTCTTGAGTGTAACAATTGCTGGGAGAAACTGCATTAAAAAAAAAAATCAGAAGTTTTCCACATAAGTCAGAGACTTATCCTCTAAGAGTATAGGATGATGTGGTGCTACTAAAAAATTGTGGGTAACAGTCTGTGGAGGCTGAAAACTGTTTCATGTAAGAACAGGCAAATTTACTGCTGATATGAAGCCCTATATGATTTGGTTTCTTATGGCCTCCTTCTTTATCCATGATCATGCAATGTTTCACACCCACACATGGTTTCTCAATTTCCTTCACTGCCCTTTTCAAGTATTCTTATGTTATATGAAGCAGCTGCTTGTGTTTAGTAACTTTCTGCACCTGTGGTGCTTTTGGTCTAGGACACAGAAGTAGAATTTCCTCACTTGGCCATGTTGAGATGCAAACTGTGCCTCTGGGCTTGGTGCTCAAAAGTATTCAGTGCATTCAGTAGCACCATTTGCAGATGGTGTGAAAGAAGCTGCTCTCAAGGCATCTCGTCAGCATCAAGGATGAACATTCATGGTCCAACCTGAAGCAAATTCTTTGACACCCTGATATGAAACCAGCTTGTTCCTGTTGCCTGTGTGGCAAAGGAAGCTGTTTCATAGTAGATGAATAGGGTATGAAGTGTAAATTTCACATGGAGACTCATGTAATTGCCTTGCATGTTTCAGGAGAAGGGAGATTGTGTGTTTCTGGTCAGCTTGCCTCCAGATGGCAGCTTATAGGTGGAGATTTTTTTGAAGGATGCCAGACAGGCTTGTTCTTCATTGTAGCTGAAGCAAGGGTTTTACCTTGCTGCAACTCTTTAGGTTACTTTCCTTCTCACCCCAAATTTAATTTCTAAAAATGCATTTTCCCCATCACAAGAAACCAATGACCCCAGTAGCTGCGCTCAGGTGCAGCCATGGCTGAGTGTGTGGAAAACTCAGATCCTGTGCCAAACCAATTGTGCTGGGGCAGAGCTTTCCTTTTCTTTCCTGCAACTTTTCCTGCACTTTCAAAGTAAGTTCTCCAGGGAATGGCTTTTCTGCAAGGTTGTATTCCAAGTGGCTATTTCAAAATCTAGTTTCTGATTCAGGCATGGCAGAGTCTGGGGTTTTGAAACAAGTCCTGGATAACTTTCCCAACTTATGTGTCCATGCCATCCATCCATCTTAGCAGTTAAGCTTGGAGACACGTCCAAGATTACACAGTGAACCTGAATCAAAGCCAAGAATAAGTTTAAGAAAATGTGGTAATAAATCACGTTTTTCGGTTCAAGTAGAATATCTTGGTTCCTGAAACTTGCCTTCTTCCTGTGATTTTCTGCTTGGGGGAGGGAGGGCAGAAAAAACCAAAAAGTTAGTGATTTTAACATATTAAACATTTGCATATGCTTTGTTGTGGGATCTATGGGATAATGACTCCAGATTCATCTTTTTGTTAAGGTGAACCCATCTTTGAACTTGTTATTAAAGACTACAAAGTGGTAATAACTCTTGTAAGAGGATAAAATAACTCTTTTGAAAAATACCATGTCTATTGTTTTTGCTGATGGGATGACCAGGAAGACTCCTGGTTCTGATCTGTCCTGTTGTTTTTCTGTATTATTGTTATAAACGTTTGATGGAAAAAAGGAGTCACTACAGTGAAGTGTCATTGTTTGCTTCATAAAGCCATTACCTTAAAGACTTTATTTGCATGCAAAAGGAAATATTTTCCTTCCATGCAAAAGTATGGACTTCAGAATCTCTAGCCAAATACCATAGATAAGTCTACTCTATAGGCACGAAACAGTATTTTTAGGGCAAAATAAAGTGCCAAGAAGCTTATAGTACGCTACCGAGTGCCAGTGCTAATATGATATTTATTGTTCTATCAGCTAAGTTGTCATAGTTTAGTACAAGGGAAAGAAAGAAGCCCTGAAGGTTAGAGGCAAGATTTAATGTTCAGTTTTCCTTATGTGCTGATTTTGGTTTGAGGGAAGTTAATTTTCTTCACAGTGGCTGGTATAGGGCTGTCTTCAGTTTGTGCTGAACACAGGGTTGATAAAATAGATATTTTTCTTATTGCTGAGCAGAGCTTGCACAGAGCCAAGGCCTTTTCTGCTTCTTGTACTGCCGCACTATTGGGGATACTGGGGGTGAACGGGAAGCTGGGAGGAGACACAGCCAGGATAGCTGACCCCAAGTGACCAAAGGGATATTCCAGACCATATGGCATCATGCTCAGCATGTAAAGGTGGGGAGAAGAAGGAGGAAGGGGGGGATGTTTGCAGTGATGGTGTTTGCTTTCCCAAGTAGCCATTACCTGTGAGGGGCCCTTCTCTCACGGAGGGGGCTGAACACCTGCCTACCCATGGGAAGAAGTGAATTAATTCCTGGTTTTGCTTTGCTGGTGTGAGCTACTTTTTCTTTCCCTATCAAGTTGTCTTTATATCAATCCATGGGTTTTCTACCTTTTGTTCTTCCAATTCTCTCCCTTATCCGACTGGTGGCAGAGTGAGTGAACGGCTGTGTGGGACTTGGTTTCTGGCTGGGATTAAACAACACCTTATTATTCATATAAAGTGACACTAAGAACCTGCTCATCTGATGCAATTGAGTGGCTGAAGGAATTACATGCGGACAGGCATTTAGAAGATGGGCTCCATGTTAAATTCAGCCCACAGTCCTGCAGTCATGCTATTGCAGAGGACCTTTGGGATCTCATGGAGTCTTGCTGAATTTTGCTTGAGGAGTGGCTTGCCCACACACAGCTCACTGCAGCATAAACTCCTGTGATGATCTTTGCTTTGTTTTCTTTGGTCTTTATTAACTGTGGCCCAATAACCAGTTGCAGGGACGCATGTGAGACGTCCAGCAGTTTCACTCATTCAACAGATGAAGATATTTCCTAGTCCAGCTGTCCTCTGCTCTGGAAGCATCTACAAAATATCTCGAAAAATGAGATTTTACATTCTTAATTCAGATATTAAAAAGGTGGGGGGAAGAAAGGGAGAAATAGGAAACAAAGGAAAAAAGAAAAGGGAAAATTTTTAAGCATTCTATATGAATCTTAAGGAAGAACAGTTGCTTTTTCATCTTAAAGATTACCTTCACCAAAGTGTAAAGTGTAAGAAGTAACTATCTAAAGGTTTACACTTAACCAATGGGAATATTGATAACTTCTAACTGAGATGTCATCCATTTATGATTCATGAGTCAAAAATGGAGGAGGATTAATCCACCCATTCTGAGACAAAAAGCCACATACAGTTGCCATAGTTGCAATACAGTTTCCACTTGCAACATGAAAAGTCTTAACTAGGAAGACCACATTAGTGAGCCAGGGCCTGAAAGGGGCATTTTGAGCTCTACATCCTGCATTTTACTACTACTACTGCCTTTCTATACTTTCTGTCAAGTACAGAGCAAAAACATAGGTTTTGTTCAGATGGAACAAAATGGAAGATCTGCTGAAGGTTTCTTCCAAGTCCTGGTGTGAGGAAGGAAGGTGGCACTGTGCATAGTCACCCACTCACTTGTAGATCAGGGCTGTATTAGGACGTTCAACAGTCTTTTGAAGTCTGAGGGAGAGATTGATTTTACAAGAGTTTAACATGACCTTCTGCAAGCTCTCATTTAATTTTGGTGTTAACAGTTTAGGAGGTGAATTGATTTAAAGGGAAGGAAGTAAACCAGTGATGTTAGTTTTAATGTTAGTTTAGTTTTCAGCTATCATGGGAAAAACCCACAAGGAAATACCATCTGGAATAAACATGCTATATAAATAATTCTTGTCAATTGCTGTCTAACTGGTGATGGATCTCTGTGAGTATTAATACTTCACAAAGTATTAATTCTGATACTTCTAATTCTGTCACTTCTGCTCTTTCTACCAGCTTCTATGGATTTCCTGAGGTCCCTACATTTTGGATGGGACTTGTGTAGTATATTGACAGCATGCTCTCAAGTTTTCCAGTGGTAGTCTCCTCATTGATTCCAGTGGGCTCCGTGCCTAATTTGACTTCTGCACAGCACCATGTAGGCTGCAGTGGGAGAGTCTGCAGTGACAAAATCAGTCTGATCTCAAAAGTTGCTACTCATTAATAGCTCGAAGTTACTGCTTCTACACTGAGCAATCTGTGGCCCCTGTTTTGGGGGCCAAAAGTAGTAAAAGTAGTAGGCCAGCACAGGTTTAACTTGAAGAAAAAGCAGTAGCAAATGACAACTGGGAAGGATTTTTCACCTGTCACTTTTAATTTTTGGGGTCCTGTTAAGTAGTTAACCCTTGGTCAATAAATGAGTAGGAATAAATTAAGGTGACAATAAACTGTATACAATCTCATAATATGTCATGTCACGTCACTCTTTTTAACTCTGTATTGTCTGCTGTTAAAATTTGCATGAGAAAACCCTCAGTTTGTTAGGATGTGAGATAAACATGTTGAAATTTCTGCTGAAAAAGAGCTTAGTATTTGGGCTATCTTGTGTGTGACTGATCAGCAATAAGTATCTGAAACTGTTTTCATCTTCACTGAATGAGGAAATTTACAAATGAGTTCTCTCAAA
This sequence comes from Melospiza melodia melodia, assembly GCF_035770615.1. Lineage (NCBI taxonomy): Eukaryota > Metazoa > Chordata > Aves > Passeriformes > Passerellidae > Melospiza > Melospiza melodia. The sequence goes on from NC_086194.1 coordinate 87,014,650, forward strand.
TCAGTACAATTATACCAACTTGAAATTGCTGAAAAGGTATTAGAATGAGTTCCTTTAGTCCTTAACTTGGTATTTGAGGGAGAGAGGGAGAAGGAAGGAAGAGGCGACAGAAAAAAATGAAATGTAATTGTGTCTTTTCGGTTATGTAGAAATTTTCACACATCCACTTCCTACAAATGTTCTCAGTTGGGAGTGAGCTTGTACTTTAGTCTGCTGTGTTCAATAAAGTAATTCATGCAAGGAGAAAGTGTGTGCATAAATGCTTTTCAGGATTGAGACCTATAAATTACAGACTTCCTCCTCATTTAATGTCTTCCACTCAATATGTAAGAGGCTTTTAAATTCTACTAATTGTCCAAACCAAATCCTAACTAGGTAATCAATGAACCTATAGACTGTAGTGTCTTTAATGAGTAAATGACATGCTTTGTAGCATTGCTCTTCAAACCCTTTTCTGAAGTTGTGTAAAACACAATATTAAAGTCTATTTTCACATTGGGTATGACCCAAGATAGCAAAATACTAGAAATCCAAACCTCACTTATTCTCCTAACATGGCCAGTAATGCTCAGAAAACAGCTTCTTCTGGCTCAACTTACCCACTTTTCACATTAAACTGTCTCTTCCAAGACAGGTTATCAAAATGTTAATATGCCACTAAAACCTCAAAAAACTTCACTGATTTTTAAGCCCTTTGATTACCCTGTGTAGAAAGGCAAATTCATTGCTTTTTTTTACTTCCAGACTGCACCTATCTGAACCTGAGGCATCAAGTTGTGCCCAAATGGGTGAGAAGGAAGTAGAGCTACCCTGCTCTTCTCCAAGGCAGAGGACAGGTGAGAAGAGACACACACACAATGTGTGGGCATCCTCTCTGGGTGTGTGCTGGATTGCTGCGCGTGGTAATGTGTCTCCTTCCTGTTTCTAAATTCTCAAATCATTGCTGGATGCTACCTCTTTGAAGCTTTTTCTTGTTTTGGTTTTGTTTGAGTTTTTTTTTTCGTTGTTGTTTGTTTATTTGTTTTGGCTTTCTTTTGTTTTAATTAGCTGTAACTATTGCAACATGCTATTAGATTCTACTCTAGGTCTCACAGTATCCATCAGTGTAGTTTTTCACTTTGTTCTCTGGTGGAGGCAACATAAATATTTTCAGGATCTTAGTTTATGGGGCTGGTAGTAAACTTTAATGTCATTATGAGGGTCTAGCTTTAGTATATGTTTTCTCTGTTGGGAAAGCTCACTTAAGGATAATCTTTTTCCTTGATGGAGTTGGTTGTGCTCTGACTGTAGTGGCAGAACCAAGTGTATGACCAGTGAAGTAGTTCAAGGTAAATAATGAAAAAAAGAGGTGTTTTGGGGACAGATATTTTTAATCTGGCTTACATCTACAGTAAGTACAGCCCAGTGAGACTTCAGTGAGCTGCTTTCCAAGGACAGGAGTAAATGGCTGGAGAGAAGAAGGGGACAAACAGCAGGAATTTATTAAGGTGCTGCATCACCAAGGAGAGCGTGCCATGGGATTGCTGCTGACTCTTCTGCTCTACCAGAGGAAGTCAAGTAGAGGGCATATCAGTTTTACAGCTTCTCCATTGATTAGAAAACAGCTTTGGGCCTATTGGACATGCCACCTATCCCAAAATGCAGGAATTCAGAAGCATTCATGTTTGACTATTCTTTGCTTGTTCCAGGTCCTGAGGTAGCTGTTTTTCGCATGTAATAAACGAAACATCACTAGCATTTATTTCAAAGGGAGATTTGGTCCAGGAATTCAGATCTTGGAGTCAGAATTTCAGGGGCTGATTTCCTGGCTGGGACAAAGAAACTTCACATCTAGCTGTGCTGGCTGAAGGTACCAAGTTTAAAATGTGCCAGGCACAATTTTCTTGCTATTATTGATTGAAAATTAATGGAAACCATTCCAGACTTAGAACTGTGTGTGTCTAGGTCTTATCAGCTAACTGGGTCATAAAAACCAAGCTGCAGCTCTGCTTATTAGTCTAAATATGTCTTTATACACTGCCATTTCTAATTAGTGGTATGCAAATTAGAAATGCATACCTAATTCTTAATTCCCTGCCTAATTTATGCCATTGCCTCAGTTTCCCCTCACTCATACTTGGTGGTTATGTCTCGTTAACACATGCCTGATAGGGGAGTGCACTCACTGGGTTGAATATATTGATATATATATGTATAGTCAGTGTCAGCTGGCATATAGGCTGATGTAAGGGGGACTAATGGGAATGTATGAACAAGTAGCCTGTGTTGTGTCGTGTTGACACATATATGACACTAATCCGGAAACTCCTGCCAGAGGCAAGTGAAATATGTTTTGAACAACTAAAGGCATTCCTTTTGGGACTGCTCATACAGTAAGATTTCTGTCTCTTTGACTGAAAGAAAACTCTCCTGATCTATTAGCAGTAGTATTGATATCTGAAGTGATGTATGTAACAAGTGCAACTTTTACAAGAAGCATTTTCCTGTATTTTCCAGTGAATCCTTGTTTATACTCTCGCTTAATTCAGAGAGAAAACCCTTCATATTACACTTTCATATATATATTTGAAATTTTGATCTTTGAACTAACAAACAGCAAAACTGAATTTTTCCTTTTGCAGATTCTCTCCATGAGAAGAGAGCACAGATTGTGCAGATTGTACTATTTACAGTGAAACTTTCTTGGAAAACTATGCTCCAATCATTGTAGGCTAATTTCCTAAACTCCAGGGTGCCTAAAAATAACTTCTGATTGGTTTACTTTTCTTTGTAGTAGTAGTGGTAACCAGAAAATGAAAAGTAGACGTTCATAAGGAAGTACTAAACTCTATGGCAAATACAAAATATAGTAAAAAAATGAACTACTTGTTCCCTGAAAGTAAATTAGGGAGGAAATTCTGAAACACTTTCAAAAAGAGGTTGTGTCTCTTGCCACAAATGTTGACTGATAATGAGTACTTTATACTTAATTTTTTTATTTACCTTTGCATATGATGTTTGCTTAGAGTTTACAATGCTGTTTCTGCACAAGCAATATCATTCACTGGTTTTGTCTCTAAAGCATATATTATTATTTTCAGGATTTCACGTGCAGCTCAGTACTTCTAACATTCTTTTGTAATGTGAAGGCCATGCAATTTAAGAATTACAAGTCACAAAACTTTCTGTAATGAAAAGAAAAGAATCTTTTTTTTTTTTTTCTTTTTTCTGGTTAAGAGCTGGGATGTGGGTGGGAAGGGAAAATTAAGGACAGTGGCAGTGCTGAAGTTCCTGATACCATGATGTTGCATCCAGAGTACTGTGCAGAAATTCACTGTGGCTGGTAGAATCACAAAGGTAACAAGGAGCACTTCTTTTACAAGTAGAAAACTGGAGGAAAAAGAATTTTTGGCTTGACCACGACCATGAGGAGCATGATTTTTTTACTGTGCTTGGTCTCTCAATCCTGCTGCCTGCTGCTGAGCTGCCTCCAAGTCTTGCAGTGAGCAGATCTGAAAAAAAAAAAAAAAAAAGCATAAAAAACCAAAGCCTGGAAAGAAAGACTGTGAGCTTTTCATCCCATTCTGAAAAGGCATTTGTCCAGGCTGGGGCTGGTTTTGTTCCTTCCTCAATAGTGACTGTCAGGTGGAGATCACTAAAAATTTCAGTACTCTTAAACATGAGCCCTGGGGCTTCATCGGGAGATGGTCATCCCTAAGTCAGGCTCTGAAATGGTGTGGTCAACGTTCATGTGTGGTGCTTTCCATTTGATGGGAAATGAGAATATTGGAATGGTGGCACAAAACCTAAATTTTGGTATTTCCAACTTCCCCAGCAGTCTCTGGTTTGGGCTGAGATAAAATATCGTCATAGCGGTTTGTGTGGGGCTGTGTTTTGGGTTTGTTATAGCAGTGTTGATAACATGGGGATGTTTTACCTATTGATGAACAGTGATTACAAAGTGTCAAAACCTTTTCTGTTTCTCACACCACCCCTTCAGTGAGTGGGCTGGGGCTATGCAAGAGGTTGGGAGGGGAAGAAGTTGGGACAGCTGACCCCATTTGACCAAATGGATATTCCATAACATATGATGTCATGTCCAGCAACAAAACAGAGTGTGAGGGGAGTGGGTGAAAGGTGTTTGGGGACTGGCTGGACATCAGTCGGTTGGTGGTGAGCAACTGTTTCCTTTTGCATCACTGTTTACTTGTGGCTCCCTCCCTACTCCCTTTTCTTTTTTTCCCTTAATTTAAAAAAATAAACTCTGGCAGCCCAGAAGGCAAACCACATCCTGGGCTGCATCAAAAGCAGCGTGGCCAGCAGAGCAAGGGAAGTGATGCTACCACTCTGTTCTGCCCTGGTGAGATCCCACCTGGAGTGCTGCTTCCAGCTCTGGAGCCCTGAGCACAGGAAGGATGACCTGGACCTGTCAGAGTAAATCCAGAGCAGGGCCACCAAGATGATCAGAGGGATGGAGCACCTTTCCTATAAGGGAAGGCTAAGGGACTGGGATTGTTCAGCATGGAAAAGAGAAGGCTTCAGGATATTCTAATCATGACCTTTCAGTACCTGAATGGAGCCTACAAGAATGATGGAGAAAGATTTTTTTACAAGAGCGCATAGTGACAGGACAAAAGGAAATGGCTTCAAATTAAAAGAGATTAGGTTAAGGTTAAATATTAGGAAGAAATTCTTTACTGGAGGGTGATGAGTTTCCCAGAGAAGATGGGAATATCTCATCCCTGGCAGTGTTCAAGGCCAGGTTGGATGAGGCTTTGAGCAACCTGGTCTAGTGACATGTGTCCCTGCCCATGGTAGGGGAATTGGAACTGGATGATCTTTTAGGTCCCCTCCAAACCTGTCTGCATCTAAACCCATGAGTTTTTGTACTTTTATCCTTCTGACTCTAACTCCTATTCCAGTGAGAGTGAGTGAGCAGCTGAGTGGTGCTTAGCTGCCTACTGAGGTTTGTCACTAGAAAAATTGTGTATCTATCCATCTTTTCAGGCACACAGAAAAAGGCTAGGAACATCACAACCTATCAAGTGAATGACTTTAATGTGAGCCTGATTTTGAGTGTGTTAATGATCTTTATAAAGGCATATTGCAGAAAACTCTTTTCTTTATAAATTAAAAAAAAAAATAAAAAGAAAAAAATATAACATGGATCTGAAATTACTTTGAAGGACCTGCTCCCAAAATTGATGATTAAAGGAGGATAAGCACAGTGCTTTTGGCTTCAAAGGTCAGCCCTGCTGAATTTAAGTGACTGATGGATTCTCTTCACTGGAGGTGCAATTTTCCCCTGAAGAAATATTTCTTAGAGAGCAAGGCCGGCTACCTGGTATTTATGAGAGAGTCCAAAGGGAATTACAAGCGGGGCTGTTAGGGTTATCATTTACCCAGTGGTTTCTGCCGATATTGCAGCACAGGGATCCCGCAGCCCTGCTTCTTAGCATGTGATAGATGGTGCCCCAGGTGAAGGTGCGAGGGCAGCCCCCGCCATGACAAACTGTTGCTTTGCTGCTGCTGCCATGAACCCGCTGCTTCTTCTCCAACACCTCAGCTCTGCTGGGCATTGCTCTCCTTGATAATGTGCCTGGGCATTGGGGCGCGCCCTGGGCAGGGTCTGGGTGCACAGCTACCAACAGGAGGGTTCTTTCCTTCCGTGTGGCAGCGTGGTGAAAACCGTACGTTTTATGGCTGTGTTTGTAAGGCCCTTGTTGTACATTGGTCAAAGTGATTTCTGGTGGCTGATACAGCATAAAGGATCAACTGTTGGGAGAAATATGTACCTGAGCATGCTCCAGTGAAAAAGTGTGTTGTTTTGATCTCTCCCAGAGCTGCAGCTGGTGATGGGAGCCTGTTAATAGGGTTGTGGTGCTAAAAGAGTGTTTTTGTGCATCTCTCTAATTCCTCCATTTTTGTATTAAAAAATACATTGCTTTCACTACAGAAAGTTATTAATGTATCTTGCATATTTAATCTAGCATCCTTAGTTTTTCCTCTTGTGGGGGAAAAGAGCATAATTGGGTGAAAAATTAGAAAACAAAATGGACTATCCAGTTCAAGAACTTCGAAGTGATTTTTTTGCTTTGCCATTTTACTACAAATGCACTTAAAAACAACTTAAGTCCATCCCTAATTAATGCAAAATACATCAGCCAGGTATGAAATAAAATACCTGGTGCGATCTCAGATACTTTTTATGTTGTGTTTTGATTGCTGAGAAGATCATGTACTCTGTTTTTGCTGTATTCTTTCAGGACTGCAAGCTAGTTGAATGCTAATGATTCAGCCGTTATCCAGCTAAAGAAAATAGGCTGGTGAGGTTAACTAAGGCAGCAGTCAGCATCAGTTGATGCAGAGTTGAATGTGTTGCATTTGGTACTATAAAGATAAAAGGAAAAGCAATGTCCAACACCTTCATTAAAAAAAAAAAACAACAATGAAGTGTCCCCTACCAAAGCAAACAAACAAAAAGAAATTTCCTGGAAAACCCAAATAATAGGAAGTTCTCGAACTCTAAGAAAATCAGTGTTATGACCCTGATGTTATTAATGTCTCTTCTGAGCTCATTGTTTATCTGTCTTTTCCTTTGCTGTCCTTATTTAATCAATCACATTTTTAAAGATGCAACTCCAAGTCTTCCCATTAATGTTTGGATTCCTGGGCTGTTCTGGCTTCACAAGTCCTTATTGCTGCATCTTTGGCTCTTCTACAATGCACAGATGTTGACCATGGATGAAAATGTTGCATTCACAGTTTATGTCTTGATCAGCTCTCTTCTGCTGACAGCTTCTCACCATTCTACTTTGAGGAGGAAAGGAGCCCTTTCAAGTTTTGTTGCTTTTGGTTCATACAGGTGGTTCTTTTCTGCTGTTCCCCTTTGAGTTGTAACAAGCCATATGCCATGCTATTGGGCTTGAAACAAGTACCTGTTGCATTCAGTGGACGTTCAGGTGGTTGGAAAGGAAAGGCACATACTACCTTGTCCTTAAAACCCATCCCAGATTTTGGATTTGGGACTGGAGTTGTTTTCTGAGACATACAATGACCAGATCTGTGACTTGAGCCTATCTGCAGGGTCTTGCTGGGGCTTTATTTTCAATATTTCACAGTGCCCTGGGGCAGAGAGCTTTGCAACAGCTGTGGGCTGTGGTGCAGGGCTGTTTGGGAAGGGCTGGCTCTAGGAAGAGCAAGAGCTGCTGGATTCACAGCCCCCAGCATCGCTTCAATGGCCTTGGCACCCCAAGAAGGACACTGAAATCAAGGAGTGATGGCAAAGGTCAGCAGGCTCTCAGCATCAGCAATGCCTGGGCAAAAGCTCAGCCCTTGATTCATTAGTGAGAAACTGGAGTGACAATGAAACCTTTTTCCGTGGAGCACTTGTGGCCCCATCCACTGTCCATTGTATTGATTTCAATGAAATCTAAGCACATACTCAGAATTAGGCACTTCTTTGCCTGGTGCCCTCAGGAGAGAGAATTTCCTCAAGTGGGGCCAAACATGTACTTTGTACAGGGCATCTCCTGACCCAGAAGGTCACCTAAGGCTTCTGAGGGACTCTGAAGGGATATTTTTAATTGTTCAAAGTCTTGTTTTGTTTTCAGGCTCAGCAAAATAACCTGAAAGTGTGTTTGTGTAAATGCTCAAGGGAAAATCTGGCCAAGGAAGAAGCTTGTTATTCATTGTGGAGTCAGACTCAGTTTTGCCATTGATTTCAGTGGCCACAGGGGCAACCTGTCTGGCCATTTTGAATGAATGAATTTTATTCCCACATAGAGACAAAAGTAGCTGGTATAAAATTGAGGCCTTTTTGCTGACGTGATATATAAACGGTGAAGTTATTGTATGTTTGCAAATTATAACCTCATAGCAGAGGAAAATTTTAATCCTTTCAGTGGAACCCCCAGCATAGGAAAAGAAGCACAAATGGGAGCCATGTAAATGCCAGATTACAGAAGTGTTCCTGTGTTTGAAAGCTTTGGTACTGTAGTCTTCAGGTAAGGTGTATTCTACAGCAAACTCTGTGTCATGTCACTAGTTACTCTCTCGTGGTAGAAATTATCTACTTCTGGCCTACTTCCACTTAAAGCTAAGTTTTTGTTGGCATTGCTTCATCTGATCTTAAGTTATGGTTTTTTTGTTTATGTTTGTTAGCAGATTTTTTTTTAACTGGCTGATGCAAATTTTTTTAAAAAAATAAATGAAGGAGCAGCACTACATCATCCCTTTGCTCTTTGACAAGATCAGAGAGGGGATGGCATCAGGAAAGACTCCCTCCCCCCCTCATCCCATCTCATCAGGTTCATGGACTGGTTCTCTGCAAGTCTGGGTGTTAAACCCAGTGGTATTAAGAACTGCAGACTGAAAATTCAGATATACTGCCTTTCCTTTTTTGCAGGAGGAAGCATTTTTTGCTGCAGGTCTGAGAAAGGGCAGGCTGGCATGGAGAAAGAGGTAAGTGAAGCAAAAACCATGCTTTCCAAAGAGAAAAGTTTGAAAGGGGCTATTCCTAGCATTGCTATTTCATAATATTATTTGTAGTGGGATGGGAGGGAAGTCAGCAGACGCATAGGCTCCTTTATAGCATTGGCAAGTCAAGGAGATGATTAACGAGAGTACCAGACAATGTAATGGTAGGAGAAGGCCCACAGAAGTTAAACAAAAGTGCCTTCAGAATTTAGAGAATTCCCATGATCCATAGTAGGACCTCATTGTGCTTGTCTACTGTTTCTATTTTTGATTAGATTTATAAACACAGTACCACATATTTTCATGTGGCTCATAGCCCCAGGGCCGAGAGAGATTGACTGCGCTGAAACTGTGAGGCTTGTGAATTTCGGGCAAGGGATGGAGTGAAATAAGTAGTGTAATTGTTTTTGTGGAGTGACCGTGGGACCTCTTCTGTTCTGAATTACACATGGTTCAACCCTTTGACCCAACCAACCTCGGCAATGCCTGGTAGATCTCCTAAAGCTGTGCTGAAAGGTCCTATCAGTGACATGTTGGAACATTATCTGTCATGTGAGATGTGTGCCAACAACCATATTAAACTACATTAATTACTAGTGAGGCCATGTTTGTGACAATCTCAACTTCATTTAACCCATCATCATGTTAGTTATTGTTTAAGCAGGAAGTACAAATGGGGACAATTTATGAAATCAAAATGCAGCACCAATGTTTTGTTTAATAAATTGTATGTTTTACTTTGTTTTATTTCCCTTCTAGTTTTTTTTTTTTTTCTTCCCCTGGCATTTTTGTTCTTGTCATCAGCTCTGTAGCTTGAGTTTTTTGAGGGCTTTTCTATTTTAAGAGCAAGCAATAAAAAGACTACTTCTTAGTAACTGAGCTAATACACCAGTGAGATTGTTGTTTCTTTCAGTGCAATTGTAAATGAAAGTTGACTGAAAGCACTGCGTTTGTTTCCCAGCAAGAAGCAAGAGTGCTAAGATAATTTGTGTAGGGCTGAAAGATCACACGTGGGTTACTTGCTTGATGTGCACCCTCACTGATTTACTCTCCAGCTAGTGGGGCTATGTATGGCCATGCTTGCACACCTCTGAGCATATTCATGAATGGAGTGTACAATTCTTTTTAATTGTATAAAATTAATTTTCTCATAGGTCTCACTG